>NC_136506.1:67227934-67262934 GCF_053919585.1 Euprymna scolopes
ATATAAACAAGTGTTTACGATAACACAAAAATATATAATAACAAATAAATAACACAAAAAATATGAAAATCGAAACATTTATTGAATAAAATATGTATCAAAATATAATTTTAATGTATTGATAGAAGTTATTTTCAATGAGTGATTCATAATTGAAAATAAAAAAATAAATATGATAAAAATATGAAACATTGAGTGTTTTTAGAATTATTTTTTATCGTAAGGTTGTATAAAATGTTGCAAAATATAATTTTAAAAACATGAAACATTTATAGAGGTTTAAGAATAATTTTTTTGTACAAAAAGTTTATATAAAAATTTAGCAAAATATAATTTGTTTGCACGCACTTTTAGAAGAGGAAGAGTTATCGACTCCCTGTTCTTTGGCTGACAAGTGACATCTGTCGGGTCGGCAGTTCTTGTAACTAAAATACACACACTCACCTCATGTCACTGTATTTAGAAGTGCCAATATTTGATTATTTTTATTTTTATTCTTACGTTTTATAGCGACGTATGTGTTGGCAACTGTTCTCCTACACGAGGGATCCCGATGGTGAATATTAGGCACCGCCAAAACTGGGGGGGGGGAGGCAAGTACTTTTTGATGGACCGTCTTTTTAAAAGTCTATTAAAAATCAGGTAATTATCCAATCAATACGAAATTTTCAGCGATTATTAAGAGAAGAATGAACTTTATAACAGTGTACTTATTTTTCATAAACGATATATATATATATATATATTTTTTTTTTTTTGCTTATAACCCGCCCCCCTTGTTTTGAGGGGGTTCCAAATATGCTTAAAATAATCATCTGAAACTGAACAAAACATATTGTGTTGTTGTAAGGGACGGAATTATAGATTAAAAAAAAGCAAAAAAACTTGTTTGCATACCTTATTTTGATGTCTGAATATCAAAACTTCGATTGTGTTTAATTATCACGCTTTTGAGTTTTGAAGTGTGAAATTCGGTGAATATGTTAAGTAAAATAATTAATTTAAGTTAAGCAAAACAAAACAAAATTTTTTTAATATTTATACGAAAAAAGTCATTTTAAAATCTTTGATAAATAAATTAACAATTTCTTTTTAGCGAGCCGAATGATGCATGACCATTATTAAACAGGGCATGCTTTGAAGAATCGATACAAAAAAAAATTCGATAATATATTGTGCCCTTTGTGTTAAAGATATCATCATTTTTTTCGATCCAGTTTGGAAACGTTTGCCGCCTTTCGACTACGGTGGACTAAACGCGCTGAAATTTTTTTTTTTATTCTGCTTTAAATTGCCCCCCTCCCCATTTTGGAGAGCCTGGCCCCCCCACACACATACTCATTAAAAACCAAACTCATACAAATGGTCACCCATCTGGTACTGGCCAGCCTCAGCGTTAATAATACATTGAAATTTTCGTCACTGAAAAATAAGGTTTTTTTTTTGGCTTTTTGGTCTTCCGAAGTTTGCTTTTTATCAAGAACAAATGTAAAGTTTGTAAACAGAGTAATCAAATCGACTTGAAGTAACTGGTTGCCTATATGAATAAGTGGAATTATTTGAAATCCAGGTACTTATATTATAATATTTTTGCATAGTCTCATAGAAAATCACCCTAAATCTTAGTTAGACAAGAAATAAAAAAAATTAATTCTTTCAAAAACATTTTTTTTAAAAACTATTTATATACGTTTTTTGTGCAAAACAAAAAACGCCAATTGTTAACTTTTGGGGAAAATTTAACATTTCAAATTTAATTAAAAATAGTAGAAAAAGTTTTACATTATTCTGCTTTCTATATGATAAAATTCAGGGTTTTATCTTTCGGGAAAAAAAAAGTTACTCAGAAATAATGGATTTTAATAGATGTAATTTCGTTTTAAAAAAACAACAAAAACTTGATTTTTCGGCCATTTTTGGCGGTGTCTAGTGAATATGCTGTGTTACTGTTGATAACACGGGGTCGGTATATAAAGGAAAACCCCAATCTTGAAGAAACGATTGCATTCAAACACACACACACACACACACACACACACACACACACACACACACACACACACTAACCACACGCTTAAACTTGATACTTTTGTACGTTTCAAGCATTATGTATTACGACTGAAACAAGTGTATGCAAATAAAATCTATTTTAATGAATGTATGAGAATTCGTTCCCTGCATTGGATGAGGTTTAATATTAAAAATTCTCTCTCTCTCTCTCTCTCTCTCTCTCTCTCTCTATATATATATATATATATATATATATATATATATATATATATATATATATATATATATATATATAATGCAAAGCTAAGCGTCTGTGAGTGTCTGTTCACGAATAGGCTCCTATATGGTTGACTATTATAGAAAACTGATCACATATAATGATAGAAGATGTATCGAGACACAGGAATGGGTATGTTTGATCTGGCATAATGATGATTTATTAAAATTGTGGGGTCTGCGTACGCGCCTGGTCCACAAAGTATGGAAATAAAAAATTTAAAAATAAAAAAAAACCTTTACGAGTGTTTTTGAAATAGATGTACATAATAATACTTTGATAAGTATGTTTTAACTTAAATAGAGATGATATAAAAAAAATTGTGGGGTCTGCGTTCACGCCTGGCCTCCATAGAATGGAAATAGGTACAAACTTTAATAAAGACTTTTCATATCTATCTGCATAAGTATACTTTGATAATTATGTTTCAGTTTGAAGAAATATGGCATAATAAAATTATGGGGTGTTCGTTCGCGCCTGACCTCCATAGAATGGAAATATGTCGCAAAGTTTAACAAGGTTTTTTAATATAGATCCACAGAATATTGTGATAAGTGTTTCTGTGTGAACAGGTATGGTATAATAAATTATGGGGTTTATCTATTATATTTTTACTTTCATCATATCTTGCTTTGGTTTTGATACCACCAAATTCGAAGCTATTTCTTTACAACCCTTCCTTTTCATAACCTATCATATTTTCATAAACCAGAGTCCATTTTCTGTAGGCTGTTTTTGAACCCAGTCAGCGACGGGTACTTTTGCTAGTATATATATATATATATATATATATATATATATATATATATATATATATATATATATATATATATCACAATCATTAATGGAAGGCTTTTTATAAATCATAATTAAAAGCGTTTTAAAATAAGGTAAAAGGGGCGAAGAAGAGAAGAGTAAAAAAGGACGGTAGTCAGCTGACCGGTTTCGCCCTCGCTTTCTCAAAGCTGTATCGAGTTTTTTTGTTTGTTTGTTTTTTTAAGGGAGAATCGAAAATATGTACAATTTAAAATAAAATTACGTTGCGTTCCGTTATGTATGGCGGCGGGAGAAAAAACACACGGGAAAGTGATTCAAATAAAGCAACATTATACTACTCGAAGATCCTAGAGGCTAATCAGGCTCAAACCCAAGAAGCATCCCCTCTGTTTACAGAGAGAAGGCCTTCTCAACTGAACATGAACAGTCTCCAAGATTGTTAAATAGAATAATGAGTGAGCACGACTGAGGATTGAAAATGAGTTCGTGCTAAAGTTCGCTGCACATGACGGGGTTTTAATGAGATGGTCAGTGATTGAAGATCTATATGTGTTGGCAAGTATGTCTGATGCTCGGTATGTCCCATTTCT
Organism: Euprymna scolopes; assembly: GCF_053919585.1. Classification (NCBI taxonomy): domain Eukaryota; kingdom Metazoa; phylum Mollusca; class Cephalopoda; order Sepiida; family Sepiolidae; genus Euprymna; species Euprymna scolopes. Next base: position 67,231,589 of record NC_136506.1, read on the forward strand.
GATTTTGGTAGGTACGTGCTGTTGGACTCTTTCCATCTAATCTCAGTGTTGTTCGACCCACAGAGTTGGCACTGCAACTACATTCAAAATTGTAAATTACATTATTATTATTATTATGATGGATCGGCATATATATATATATATATATATATATATATATATATATATTATATATATATAATGTTCTGCCGATCCATCATAATAATAATAATAATGTAATGAAGTATAGAATATATATATATATATATATATATATATATATATATATATATATATATATATATATATATATATATATAATCCGTGATTCCAGATTCGTCTTTCAACTTCACGGATTACTGTTTCTGAATTTTAATTGATTGCCTGGCTAATTGGTTAATTAACTGATTTTGATTTATTTTTCTGTTGAAAATACCTTTATTTTTCGCAAAAAAATGTACTTATATACTTTTATATATATTCAAATTCATGCTAACAATTGATGCATTTTTAACTAATGTTTATCCTTTGATGAAAAGCGCGTGTCTTTGAAAACCCATCGATTAAGGATTTTTCTTGATTTTAATTCCTCGCTTGAATTTGATGGGTTAGGTCTGATGAGATCAGAGGAAATTTAAATCGGGATAGGATAAGGAGATGTGCGCAGAACAGGAAACTTTGATGATATGGCCACATTGAAAGAACATATGAGAATTTTTGGATTAGAAGACGTAGAAATGTAGTAGGTTCAGTTCACAGTTGATGTCAAGGAAACCATGGGATGAAGATATAAGAATGGATTTGTAAGAAAAAGGCAGGACGAAAATCTGAGCAAAGATAAGTTAGTTTGAAAGTTAATTTACTAAAGCTATCCAACACCTGCCAACATGTAAAATGAACACACACACACACACACACACACACACACACACACACACACACACATATATATATATATATATATATAAAGATAGATAGATAGAGAGGGAGAGAGGGAGAGAGAAGAGAGAGAGAGAGAGAGAGAGAGAGAGACTCTTTTGTCGTGATCAACGTAACGTACGAAGATCATAAATCCATCCTGTTATACTCTGCTTTCAATGTCTTTATTGCATGCATGCCACAAGGTCAGCCCCCTGCTCTCATAACCTACTTCGCATGACTAACAAGTGACGGGTTGAGCAGGCGCAGTTCCTATTTATGTTCTACGAAAATTGGCTTGATAACATATCTTCTATTAAAACATTGATTTGCCTGCTAATTTTATCCTCCAGAAAACAGAGTGAGCAAATTCATGGACTACTCGCACAATGAGTTGTTTAAAATAGTAATGGTTTGTGTAAGCATTTACACCAATTGATTCAACTGATTAATTGATGCAAAATATGTCAGAGAATCAATAAACGCAGGCTTTTATGGTCACATTTCCCCTCTCTTTATTATTCAAACACTACCGTGTTTGAATATATGGTTAAGTGGCAGTTGTAGTCATTTAGAACTGCTTTAAAGCTTCACCGCTGACTCATTTTTCAACCAAATCTCAAACAATTATTACAGTTTATAGGTCACCTTCTCAGCTATATTGTGAATATTTTTTTCAATTTTCGTTCAGTAAAACAAAAGTTATGATGAATTTACTGGTGTTCAAAATCATTAAAAAAAAAAAAACGTAAGGAGGTGAGCAACATTTTTTATGAGTGGTTTCCATAGCAACCACGTCGTTTCAGCGACTACTGTTGCTACCAATTTACCGTTGCTCTCGCGAAAAGAGAAGTAACCCACACACACACACACACACACACACACATACATACATATATATATATATATATATATATATATATATATATATATATATATATATATATATATACTTAATAATATATATTTAATTACCAACTAGCCACCCATCATTGCCCGATCATATAATATACTTAAACATGATATTTCAAAGTATGCTGATTGTGTATATTATTATAGAATCAATCCTCTATCGATTATTATATATCCGAGGAATAATTTGGCCGGTAGACTAATTTGCAAAAAAAAAAAAAAAAAAAAAAAATTAAATGGTGATAATGTTCATCAAATTCCGTCTGTCTTTGTTTACAATATCACGTCAGCTAATATTTGGGCTTGACGACGAATGCCCTGGAAATGCCACTTCTGATTAATGTTTAGTTTTAAAATATGCAAACGGAGAAATGATTTGGGACGTTTTTAAATGATACATCTTCTTTTATCGCAAATTGAACTCATTAATAAGAAAAAAAGTTTAATAAAATAGTGAGGTACACCCGAGCTTGAACACAGGATCATCCAATCTGCAATCGAATGCTCTACCACTGAGCTACATTTCATGATGTCAATAATTCTGTTTTTTAAGAAGCAATGATTCGTTGAAATTTTATTATATCCAGTGTAACGCTAAATATTACCCTGTAAAAATTCTTTTTCATCTATAAGAAAGGAAGACTATTTTTAGGATCAGATTTTTTTTGATTTTCGATAGTTATTCGATGAATTTCTGCACAAAACATATTTGAGAACACTGCCAGACATAGAAATTACCCTTTGTGTGTAATTTGAAAAAGGTAGGCTCAGCTGTTTCAGAACCTATGAGGAAGGAACTCACACACACACACACACACACACACATACACACATACACACACATATAGAGTGACTTTTATATAATAGTAGAGATAGAGGTTGTCCACATACATAGACGTTTCATTCTTGCAGAATCTTCAGTGCAAAGATATCAGTTCAAACCGAAACACGAGTCATCTTTAACTCAATTATGAGCACTTTAACTAATAAGGCTAATTCCAACTGTTTCATGGCGTGTAGAGAAATAAACCATCTATATATATATATATATATATATATATATATATATATATATATATATATATATATATATATAAGCGAAAATGTGTGTGTGTGTGTGTGTGTGTGTGTATGTATGTTTGTTTTTTGTGTATGTCCGCTAACGGCTTTTTCCGAGGGGGGTAGTTCTCGGGGGGAGGTTCTCGGGGGGGGGGGGTCACTCATTCTTAAAACTTTTTATATGCCGTCTAAATCATATCTACGAGTAAACAACGGGGGTCACGTGTCTATTTAAGTTCCCGAATTTGAAACGTTAAATATTCCACATTTTCAGATCGCCGCATGTTGCTTTCGTTTTTTTGAGTATAAATAAACGAAACTCGATTCGAATCTCTGGCCCACAGCATGTAACGTTCGGTTAATATCGGCTTATCACGGTCATATCAGACGGTTGCTTTCATTTCGAGACACTCCCCTAATAAACGGGGAAGTTGGTTTTCCCCAAAGTTGGGTAAAAACAACCAAAAACGGGTTATTAACCTCATTAAAAACCGTTCCGCAGAAAATGTTAACTGCTGAATAGCTATTGCTTACGTCGTCGTAATGCTCGCACAAAATGTTAACTCTACGGCTTCCACTTGATCATTAAGTGCGGACACCTGTCAATTCTCTTGTTACTTAAATAAATCCAAACGTCTTTCAGTAACTCGTTCTTGCTGGCCGAGCGGTTAACGTGTCATGTTTTTCTAACATTTTATTTTCTAACTTCACCTCAGGGCTTCGGGTTCGATCCTACCTACTCACCAAAACTTTTTACCCCCCCCCCCTCCAACTCGCCATGTCTTCGAAAAGCGAAAAGCGAGGGAAATAGTTACTGGCTTGCAGCGCAAAACTAGGTTAAACACCACGCCACTTCCTAGCACCTGTATATTTCGCTTAACTGAACACTCTTATCCTCTCCCCTTGTGGCCGAGATGGTCAGGTGTCTGGCTTTTTTTCCCTTTCGTTTCTACCTTCGTGTCAAAGCTTCGGGGTTCAATCCTACCTTCCTACTAAAACTTTTTTTCTTTTACACCTTCAAACACACGGCCAACGTTTATTTTAACACACACACACCTCCAAACACCCGGGTAACGCCGGGTACCTCCCACTACTCTATAATATAAATCTCACCTGTCTGTTTAAATATATGTATGTATGTATGTTTGTATGTCTGCCTATAATACCCTTTTTCGGGGTAAATGGCCAACTAGCACCATGTATATATATATATATATATATATATATATATATATATATATATATATATATATATATATATATATATATATATATATATGTTGGGTAGAGAGGGCTCCCGTAAGCCGTGGTGAAGGCAACCTTTCTAGGAGAAGCAAATCTCTGATTTAAAAAACCTATAAAGCGGGAGACCAATACCCGCATTAAGCTGGTCTGCAGTTTAACTTGTTGCTGGCTATCTTGCTCTTGCTTGTTGCTGGATCTCAACATTTTGAACCGAGAGAGAGAGAGAGAGAGAGAGAGAGAGAGAGAGAGAGAGAGAGAGAGAGAGAGAGAGAGAGACTTAGTTGTCGTACAAAGCTAAAACTCTGTAACATCATCTTGTATAGGTACTCCCTCAAGCATATGGACTCATGGACTTTAAGTGTCTGAGGGAGTGGCACTCGTCTGACAAGACGTTGCAATCATCATCACATCATCATTTCTGCCTAAAACTTTTGACAGTGGCGACGGATTTTCACAAAATCGGTATTGTTTCGAAGCTCAACTCTTTGGACGAAAAATATCGAAAAGTTGGCTAAAAACATTAATTCCGTCATCTTTAACTGGGCACTTTTCTACAGGGAGGAGTCGCTTTTTTCGCTGATATTTTCGAAAGTCATCCCTCTCTTCGATTGACTAGCCTTAATTAAAACATACATCACTTCTGGTTTGGCGATGGGCGCAACAGCAAAGACATCACGTTTCTTTCATGTTCTTTTTCTCCTCCGCGGTACGATTTTGAGCCTGCCTGCCTACTACCATTTTTTTTTATTCTTTTTTTTTTTTTGCTCAATACACACCTCCAACACCCAGGCAACGCCGGGCACACAGGCTAGTATTTATATAAAATCAAGCAAACATAATCAGTCATCTTAAAAATGTTCAATAAATCACATAGAAACGAACTTTAATTTTTAGTTTAGATTTGACGGCTTATATTATTTTTCATTAAAGGGCCCAGCTCGAAATGAACAATTAGTTTCTAAGAATTTATTATACGTATTGAAACCAGTTGCGTTTTGATGTTGAAGTACAGTAAGGATCTCCATTATTTTTGTCCAAATTGGAAATATTTTTGAAACTTTCACCAGTTATGGACAAATAGCTCCATTACCGCGGTAAAAGCAAAGGGTGAGGGAATAAACTCTGACTAAAAATCCAATTTGGAGTCCCGATAGGCAGATGGTGATGCACTGCAACACTTTTATGTCAATTTCTGCAGCTGCGACCATATTGGCTTGCTTTTCTGTCGGACTTTGTAATGCCGAGAGGTTGATCATGGTAAATGTGGAAACCTTCGACTAGGTCTCCTGATCACCTGCTCAGGTCTGCATCTGAAAAGCCAATTCCAGCTTCGAACTGTATAGCTACAGTAAATACTGTGGGGCACCACAAAATGCAGAAGGAATAAATGCAGACCAAAAATAAAATGCCAGTTTTTCCAACATCTTTTATTGTTAATTGTGGAATCCTGGGGGGAAAACAAAGGTTAAGGGAGTAAACTCTGACAAAAATCTGGTTTGGAGTCCCAATAGGCAGATGATGAAGCACTGCAACATCTTTCCGGCAACTCCTGCAGCTGAGCTGATTCCGAATATATTGGCTTGCCTTTCCGTCGGGCTTTGTCTGCTACCTTTTGTGACTAAGAGCGGAGGGCTACTTGAAATACCAAAATAAAATATTAAATATCAAAAGCAACTACATCGTTTTTATGCTTCATTACCTTGAAATTATATATTCATTACCTTGAAATTATATATATATATATATATATATATATATATATATATATATATATATATATATATATATATATATATATATATATATATATACTTCCGAATAGATTTATCCAAGAATCAGCTAGTATGGAAACCTGTGATTATAAGATTTAAAAAAATATTACTGGTCGTAATATTCTACGTATTATCCCATCTAAATAGGAATTGCTCAATATACATGATAGAGCAAATAAAGCAAATTATAGTGATTCAATGAAATTAAAAAAACTTTATTCAAATCAAGGATTTTTTTATTATTCCAAGTAAGACAAAGAATACGTTAAAAATTTTATCTCCTTATCCTATAGGGTTTCGGTGCCTACCATCTCTTCAGAGGAGAAAATATTAGCAAATAGATATAACGGTATTCACCCTATTTGCTAAAGTCAGTTAGACATGGAAAATCATAATCAAAAATTGATTAAATAGAAGTCACATAGCAGGGGAAATTGAAGAAAAGGATATAAATGTTTAGTTCCAAATTGCGCGGTAAAATGCAAGGTAACTGTCCTTTAAAGCAGTGAGGTAATAAGATCCAAGCTGTATATTGTGTAATCCACATCATAGAGTAGAAATCCAAGTTATTTCTGGAGTAATTCTTCTTCATGGGCCGGTGAAAAGATTTTGGAACTTTTTATTAAAGGCTTATTATTACTGGAATTAAACGTTAGTGAGATAGAATAGGTAGAAAGAGGTAGTGGAGGGGAGAGAAATTTAAGAGGTGGATGGGGGGGAGAAGACATATATATATATATATATATATATATATATATATATATATATATATATATAGCAGAAAGTGACCTCTCTAGACAAGTTGAAACACGCTATAAAAAGCTATAAAAATGTTGAGTAGCCGTTTTGGTAGGTTAGGTTAGGATTGGGTATTGGGAAAGAGAGGAAAAAGAAAAAGAAGCAGTGAAAATAAAATAAAATGAAAGAAAGGAAGAGGAAGAAGAAATAAATGAAATTTTGCGTTTTTCAAGCTGAAATCAACCTTTAAACTAATTAACCTAATTACATCTTAAATTCTTTACTCTGTTTAAATCTATTAAATCCAGTCCACTCAAACAATTAATACATAAGGTGCTCTTTTTGTTAATTTTATACTTATTGATAATATCCTTTAAATGGGGGAATTAAACAGAAGAATTAGAATAATATCTGTAAGTAAATTGTACAACTAAAACTAAGCGTATTGACAGAACTTGTTATTTTAATTTTATAATGCTAATGATGATCCTTTACTGTTGAACAGAAAATAATACTGTCTTACTGGAAGGTATCAAAAATTAGGTAATAATGATTATAATATTTAATAATATTTAACTGGAAGAACTTTATACACTCATACATATTCATATATATATATATATATATAAATACATATATATATATATATATATATATACATATATTTTCCCATACACATACCTATACATATATACATACATACACACATACATATATGCATTCACACACACATACATACACAATTATATATATACATACATACACATACTCACACATACATACATACTTTAAAGATTATAAATTTAAATATAAAGAAAGTATAAAACTAGTCATACTATTAATTATAATAATCAGTGCACGTAATGAAACTATTTATAATAAAAACAAATTGCCTCTAATACTGCTAATTAACATTCAGAAAATAAGTGTATAGGGTTATGTAACTAAGGCTCTAGAGTTAGGTTACACAAGTACCAACAAGGATGACGCATTATTGATTATTACGCGTCCATATTTATATGTGTGGATCGGAAAATTACTTTGCAATGTTGAATGTTTAACACTATTTGTGGGTAGTAAAAGGGGACGAATTATAAAGCTCGTTAAATGAGAAGCTACATATTAGTTTGGAACAGTATTCTAACAAGATCCCAGAAGTGTCAGTTATGTGTTAAAATTTTAAATTGTAGTATGTTAATGTGTGTATGGTGAGTCTCTACTTAAAATGTAAATTAACAATAAGAGGCTATTATGAGATGTTTGAGAACTTATTTAAAAAAAAAAACATTTTTTAATTCGCAAAGTTTTACCTTAGATTTTATTCACAAGCGATATGCATTTAGTATTATGTTTTTACCCATTTACCTGTATATATAGAGTGTATGCTCTTTTTTGTGCTTATATCTAGACACTAGTTCATTCTTGGCATTTATTATGGGTTTATTGAAGGTGATAATGTTGACTGTTTCGGATATACAAAGATTGCAAAATTCGTCCCCTGGGGGTATATAATCTAGATTTATTCAGTATACTCCATTTAATTGAATAGGGAATTTTCTTGTCTTCCAGGCTATTGATTAACGTAGTTAAGGCTGTGCTATTATTATAATTGTTTTGGGATCTTCCATTTCTGTAAGAGTGCAAGTGGTTTGAAATTCTTACTTAAGTTAGAGGATGCACCTATGTAAGTTAATGTTTTCCTTGTTTTATTTTTGTTTATTGGTTCATTTATCCCAGTGTTGGGGAATTTTATATTGGGGAGTTGAGTTGAGAGGGGGCCTGAAGATGTATAACGCGGGGGCTGTTTAATCCTATTCTGGTTTTCACTGGGAATTATATTATTGGATCCGTTAATCTGGTTTTTGTTATTGTTGTTATTGTTATTATTAGAACCCAGACCATATGTTTCCCTATATATACTTGCGTCCTGGGTACTTCGACTATCTTCATTATTTCCCCCATTAGATTGGTTGTTTGCATGTTTTTGGTAATTGCGTGACTGTGCAAACGTATACTACGTCTTTGTGTATGCAATCGTTATTGAGAGGGCATTCATTTTTGTTTTGGCAGTTACATTTGTTACTAGGTATTAGATCAACTGGGATGTTCTTCGCTTGTTTAATTTTCCTGATATTAGTCGAAATTATTGTCTGTGCTAGATTAGGTATTGTAGAGTATGAAATTTATATAGAGTTTTTGTTTAATATAGTACTATATTTATGCGGGTATTTAAAGCATTTTTTCCACTATTTGAAAGAATTCTTTTGGTATGTTAGTTTTTACATTGGAGCTGAAAGGAGGATTGAACCAAATGGCCTTTTTACGTCTTACTTTTCTATTTTTATTAAATTGTTTTTGGTTTGGGATTGTGTAGGGGGCTGTATCCTTGGTGTGGAGATTAATATTGTTAGGAGCATTTTGAATTATTTTATTGTTGTTTCCTTTTTATTGTCATATTATGAGTAATCACTGAATTTAGCTTTCTCACTAAAGTTTTTTTTTTGTTATATTCTATGCGTTCTTTATATACTGAGTTCTTTAAAGTATTGTTGTAAAATGTCGATACTTGGTCAAAGGCTTTTTGTCCGCTGATAAATTTTATATTCTTTTGGAGATAGATGGAACTATTGACTTGATTATTGACTTCGAATGATTAGACTGTTTATGTACATAAAATAGGTTTAGATTTGGTTTATGGTGTAAGATTCATAACATAGATTCAAAGAGACATCTAAAAAATTAGCTGTTTTTTATTTGTGCCGACTTCAATTGTTAATCCAAAGTTTTTGAAAAATTTGTGTAGTTCTTTAATAGTTTTATTGTATTGGCAGGGGTAACGAATAATGCGTCATCCCTGTAAAGCCCTCCTTGTAGGTTGTTGAATTCTATATTAATTTCTTTTCATAGAAAAAGCCCCACTAAGTCAGTTACTTGTGCACTATCGGAAGATCCCGTTATTATATCGAAGTCATTAGGGGTATCTTTCCTTGTCCAATATTTACCATCAAAGCTTATTATGGATCGCCTGGTTAATAAGATTAATTTAATTTCTAAATCCGTAATGTCCGAATGCTTTTTTGCAAATATTAGTGCCTTATTTAATAGTATTGGGGAGACTGAGTGATAATAATTATTTATATTGAAAGTGATACAGTTTAGTTGTTGCTTATCTTTAAGTTTTAAAAACCAATTTATAACCGAGCCAGTGCATTGCCAAAGTGAGAATTTAACTTTATCTCTTATGGAAGGTATGATTCTATCTAAGATTTTCTTAATTACGAGACCAAGATCAAAACTGGATGGACAAATTAGTCTAATAGAGGGGTTCTCGTGGAAGTTTTGTTTGTGGTCCTTTAAAATAAACCTGGGAGTATGGGGAGTATGTTGATGGATATTCATATGGTTAAGTAAGTTTTTGGTTTCTATGTTGATTTCATCTATTTTATTTTCAGGAGCAGGTTTATAGGATTTATTTAATTCTCTGTATATAAATTTCTTGTAATTGCTAAATTCTAGCTTATAATAGTTTTTGGCTTTATCAGCTGGAATAAATATATGTGAACGTTTCTTGACTTTTGTAGCAAAATTATTTATTTTCCTAGTTGTGCTATTAGGTGTGCGGCTGTTATTCTTAAATTTTATAGTTTTGACTAAATCAATCATCATGTTTTCAAAGTTTTCAAGTTCCGGGTTAAACATAGGGTGTTGATTTGTTTCAAGACCGTAGAATTTAGCAGCGGTTCTTTGCAATTTCTTCTGTTTTCTATTAGAATTAATTGGAAGACCTATTTTAAGTGTTTCAGGGTGTTGCACTTGTTTTTTTGTTATGTTTTTCTTATTGTTGTTTTAGTCAAAATGGTAAGCTTTCCATCTGGCATTTATGAGAAACTTGTTAATAGCCTGTACTAGTCTGTGTATACATGAGCGTTTGGAGGGAATATGTATGTTTTTAGCGGAGAGTGGTAAGTATTCTTTGTCAAACATATTTAGAAAGGATGAAAAAGTTCGACCTTTATTGGAGGAAGCTTAATATTCTTCCGAATAGAATTATCCAACAATCAGCTGGTATGGAAACCTGTGATTATAAGATTTACAAGTTATTACTGGTCGTAAATTACTTGGAATAATAATAAAAAACCTTCATTTAAGTAAAGTTTTTTAAAATTTTATTGAATCACTATAATTTGATATATATATATATATATATATATATATATATATTTATATATATATATATGAATGAGAATATGTGTGTATATACTCATATACAACCTATATATTCAACACATTTTTATCTATATACTTGAAATTCCGTATATAAGATATTCAGACATGTGGAAAACTTTTTCATCCATTTTCATTCAGGAAAAAGGGCTATTATGGGGTAAAAATTGAAAAATTGGTATATGGGAGTCATCGGATTTTTATGATTGCTAACTGTTTCATGAATGCGCATGCGTGAATAGTTCACATTACAGATTACTTATGCTAAGAATAAGCAGTTTAAAAACCCCTTTTAAAGATCGTGTCACGCTGGTCTAATGGCTCATCATACTTCACTCACTGTCTTAAAATTTTGGTTTCGATCTCAGCTCGAGTATTTAAAAAAAATTTTTTTACTTCTAAAAATGAACTGTTCAGAAAAATATGTAATACTCGCATGCACATGTCTCAGTTTCTGATTAAATTCAAATATAATATATGCATATTTTACGACCGGGCATATATATATATATATATATATATATATATATATATATATATATATATATATATATATATATATATATATATATATATATATATAAAATCAACCAAATTCGGTGAACTGCTCCTAGTTTGTTTTTTTATGACATTTTCACCCCAAATAAGGCACATCGCCACTTTGATGTAGGAGGCTACTATCAGGGACATAAGCTATAGGGGTACTATGTAGTTGGGCAGCAAGATGTCAGTTCACGTTACGTTTGAACTTCTGCATATCAGCACAGTTGGGGAAGCAGGGTCCCGAAAGGGAATTCCAAAGTCTAGCGGTTCTGGGGAAGAAGCTACTGGAGTAGAAGGCTCTCTTATATCTAGGGATCTCTACTGTGAAAGGGTGGGATTTAGCTACTTGACGGATCTGTCGGGGGTATTTACGTCGAGGGGGTACAAGTGCTTGCAGTTCGTCAGAGTATTCACCGTTAAAGTACTTGTTGAACAGGCAGAGGGATGCAACATTTCATCGATGGGACAAAGGCTGAAGCTTGATAAATTGATAAATACATCCCACCCCCATCTACCTAATTCAAATTGTCTGAAATGTTTCCCGACCATTTCTTTGTCTTTCTTTCTTTTTCTCTCTCTAAATAGCTACACGAACCTCCTCCTTCTAAAACTTTCCTCTCTCACACTTTTTCTCTCACTCCCTTTAATCTCTATACAAGGGCCCGACAATATTTTTCGGACACTTTGAAGGTGGTTACTAGTACCAAAAATTTTATGTAGTTGAGGAGTGAAAATCCACTACTCGTGTAATCAATTTTTAGTTTGGTTTTGATAATTTTAGTTTTTTTGTGAATTTTGCAAAAACTTGCGTGACACTATTTCTCGGAATGACAAAAAATCCTATTTTATTAAGAGCTATGTTTATGTATATGTTGCTGTATGCAAATTTTCTGATTGTACACTTAGCTGTCATCATTAGAATCAATTATCTGTTCTATTCTACTGGCAAAACAATTAAGTTTAATGAAGTAAAATGCATTCAAAAGAAGTCATTTGTTTGGCACGGAAGAAGTGGAAAGATGGCCTCACCATCAGAAGGATCGCCATGGATTTGAAGCTGTGGAAATCAACGGTCGAATACATGCTGAAGAAAAACTTCAAGCGGAAAAAGAAGAGAGGACAGAAAAGATCAATTGGCAAGAGGACTGAAAGGAGAATGAAGAGGATTATGACACGGCCTTTGACATCTGGAGAAAAAGTTGCAGCAAGAAAAGTGAAAGAGAAATGTGAATTGGATGTAAACGTCCGAACAGTACAAAGAACACTGTATAGGATTGGTTTGAAGTATGCAAAGGCTAAGAAAAAAATTACACTAACAAAGAAACACAAAGGAGCAAGGCTTGAGAGTGCTAAAAGGCGGTTAACAAAGCATATTGACTTTAAGAAGGTTATATTTACTAATGAGAAGCGTTTCAAGTTTGATGGGCCCGGTGGATGGTGTACTTGGTCGAGAAAGGGTGAACCTGTTGTACTGAACAAACGACAGATGGGAGGAGGAGGAGGAGTTATGGTTTGGGGTAGGATCTTTGCTAATGGAAATATATGGTTGGAGTGGCTAAAAGGACGACAGAACAGCGAAACCTACAAACAGTTGCTGGACGAGAAATCCCTACCAAAGATAAGAAGAGAGATGAGGAATGATTTCGTTCTACAGCAAGACAATTGCAGCATCCAAGTGTCAAAACTCATGAAAAAATGGATGGCTAAAGTGAATATGACTACTTTGGAATGGCCTGCAAAAAGACCAGATCTAAATTCAATGGAAAATGTTTTGGAAATCCTTGCGCGACTTGTCTATGATAGACCTGAAATAACGGAAAAGGCTCAACTATGGGAACGAATACTAGATGTCAAAAAACAACTAATAGAAACACGTAGATATGTTATTGTGCATATGTTTTATCGTTATGAAGAGATATTGATAAAAGTTATTGAGAAGAAAGGTGATATTACAGACAATTTACAGTTTTTCAACGATATCCGAAAATAATGTCGCGTGTGTTTTGTAAAAAATGATGAAAATTGAATATTTTTCCTTACCTAATCGATTTTCTTCCATTTTTACTATGGGTATTGTCTTTATATGTTTATGCTATTCTATTGAAGGAATTTCGGCATTCTATGCTACTCGGAAAGTCGAATACTAAAGTGTCCGAAAAATATTGTCGGGCCCTTGTACATCACCCCCACCAACAAATTTTTGTAACCCCTATCCTTTTCTAAACGGAAAACACCCGTAAAAGTTATGCTTTCGACTTCATATCATAAGATCTTTGAACCGCGCTACACGTCAGATATGGCAAAATATTTCCTCCTCTAAAATTATAAAAATTCCTTCAACTTTAATTTTCAAATTTTGATCTTGCTTGCTGAGATCAATAATGCTCGAAACGGTTTTCACATAGTAGAAAAATAAATATGACTATATTTACATAAAGAAGATAAAAATTATCAATTTGATCTCTTTGATTGAGCATTATCAACTACCCTTGTTGGAATTCAATGATTCTAATCTTTTGAATGTTTTCAACCTGGAATATATATATATTCGCGCCTGGTCCACAAAGTATGGAAATAAAAAATTAAAAAATGTAAAAAAAAAACGTTTACAAGTGTTTTTTATATAGATGTACATAATAATACTTTGATACATATGTTTTAACTAATATAGGGATGATATAATAAAATTGTGGAGTGTGCGTTCGCGCCTGGCCTCTATAGAATGAAAATAGGCACAAACTTTAATAAAGACTTTTCATATCTATCTGCGTAAGTATACTTTGATAATTATGTTTCAGTTTGAAGAAATATGGTATAATAAAATTATGGGGTGTTCGTTCGCACCTGACCTCCATAGAATGGAAATATGTCACAAAGTTTAACAAGGTTTTTTAATATAGATACACAGAATATTGTGATAAGTGTTTCAGTCTAAACAGATATGGTATAATAAATTATGGGGTTTATCTAATTTATTTTTACTTTCATCATATTTTGCTTTGGTTTTGATACCCCTAAATTCAACCCAAATTTACAACCCTTCCTTTTCATGACCTATCGTACTTGCAAAAACGGAAAAGTCAAAATAGGACAGGAACCCCTTCACTACGGACCAGAGGTAATGACGATTACTAATATACACCTCTAGCTTCTCCATCAACTTATTAATATCGTCTCGTATAAACAAGCAAGTATTTATCTATCGGTGATCAATTTGCTTGGCAACATACTTCCAAAGACAATAATAAACAACTTGCTCTTCTGGTTCGCAGAAGATATGGGTGTGAACCCATTAATGGAAGCAAACATATTTTCAATTTTTCGAAAACTGTTCTTACAGAAATTGAAAATAGAGTTCTGTCTAGAGGTTTAGATTTTTGTATTCCCCCAACGAGTATAAATAAAGAGAGAACACTTTCTGCCTTTGAAGTTTTGTTCTCCCAACTTAGACATAATGTTACCATTTCCACGGAAAAAAATTTCTGGGATGAAATCTAGTTTAGTTGCCTTAGCTCACCGATACAGTAACACACCTGTCGATAATAGCAACTTTGTCTGGAACATAACGCAATTTAAAACTATGAAAGCGTTAAAGTCCAATACTGATATTTATATGTGCAAACCATACAAAGGTGCAGGAGTGGTGATTTTGGACAAATCGGTCTACGTTGAGAAAATGGCAGTTATTCTCAATGATGTTTCGAAATTCCGTAAACTCGGCCCCGTCGAGTTGACGGATAATACTTGCAAGAACGAGGCTAAAATTCAAAGACGTCTACTTGCATTATTTAAAAAGAATCTTTTTTGCAAGGACGTTTATGACAGGATCAGACTCTCTGGGTCACAACGTCCCAGAATGTATGGTCTCCCCAAAATCCATAAGCAAGGTGTTCCACTAAGACCTATTTTATCAATAGTTGGTTCGGCACAACATTCTTTGGCTCAGTGGCTTGTGGAAATTCTGCAACCTGTGCGCGAGTTATATACCACGCACTGCATCCTAGATTCTTTTCGGTTCGTTGATTGTGTACGTGGGTTGGATTCAAATGCAGAGACATCTTTCATGTGCTCATTTGATGTCTCTAGTCTCTTTACCAACATACCATTGGATGAGACTATACGTATATGTACCGACGCGCTCTATGATGGTCGCCTGACTGCTCCACGGTTTTCTAAAGGGATTCTTATTGAACTCATTTTAATGTGCACAAAATCCGTGGAGTTTAGTTTTTGTGATATTATATATTGTCAAGTCGACGGAGTTTCAATGGGGAGTCCATTGGCCCCAACTTTAGCGGATATTTTCGTCGGGTACAATGAATCCGTTTTGTTCAATTCAATAACAAAACCCACTGCATATTTCAGATATGTTGACGACACTTTTGCTATTTTTCCATCGCAAAGTGAAGCGTCGATATTTTTTGATAGGTTGAATTCTTTGCATGGGGCTCTTAAGTTCATTATGAAAGTTATGAAAGTGAGAAGGACAATTTGCTTCCCTTCTTGGATGTTCTTGTCGAACGTTCAAGGGGGGGGGAATTTCTCACTACAATTTATAGAAAGTCGACATTTACTGGCCTATACGTGAACTGGTTGTCTTTTGTACCAAAATCACGTAAGGTCGGCCTAATTAATACTTTGGTACATAGAGCCCTCATGATTTGTTCACCTAACAGATTGGACGCCGAAATCGATAAGATCAGGCAATATTCATCAATAATGGTTATCCTGTTGACCTTATTGATGACTTTATTTTCAAAAAGGTTGCGGATTTTAAATCCCCTAAAAGTTTGGACCCTTGAAATGCCCGGTTTATTTAAAATTACCGTGGATTGGGGAAAAGAGTAACAGACTTTCCAAACAGATTCGCAGAAGTATTTACGACTGCTTTTATTCTGTGTCCTTGCGTTTGGTATATACTACGAGACCTGCATTTCCTCCTTTTCGCAAGGATAATTTGCCTTACATCCAAAATAGCAATATTGTATATCAATTCAAATGCCAGTGCGATGCTAGTTATATTGGGCGAACATCCTTGCATCATTTGACTCGTATAAACCAGCATGTTCCATCGAAGATCAGACAAGGGAGGATAGGGTCTGGTGGTCTCCCTCCTTCTGTAGCCTTGGACTCTGCTATTGGCCAGCATTTGGTTGACAACCCGTGCTGTCCTGATAGATATAAAATAGAATGGTTCGAGGTGCTGCATAGAGCGGACTCCAGAAACCATTTAAATATTTTGGAGTCTGTCTCTATTGCGGTGCGTAAACCTTCTTTGTGCCGGCAAAAGGAAACATCACACGCATTGTTTCTCTTTGGGGAACTTTGAATCTTTTCTCCCGTTTTTTTTTTCTTTTCTTTTCTTTTTTCCCCTCGTTGTGTCAATATTTTAATCGTTTTTAAACGTTAATAAATTTATTTTAGTGTCCCCGTACTTTTGGCACATTCAATAAGTTCCCCATTAGAACTCTTTATTTTCGACATAATATTATTTTGTACGCTATCAATTTTCTCCTGATGAGATGATAGCCGAAAGAGCTCTTGAGAAACTTCCACCTATTTTATTCAAAACTGTATATAAATTCTGTACCTCCAAACACACACACACACACATATATATATATATATATATATATATATATATATATATATATATATATATATATATAGTATGTAGTAATAAGATTGTACATCTAGAAACAAAATAAGTTTAAGCTTCTTAAGATTCATACTAGAATTGTCCGTAGTTATTAAAGTATTCGGTAAAATTCAAAAATTCACTTGTAAAATTACACTCTTCTAGAAATTTAAGGTTAAATCCTCAGTTCGGGCAGCACTTAAAATACAATTACTTAAGACTTTTACCAGTCATGTCTGATCGAACATACTAGTGCCGTGGATTAAATAAAATTTCATTTGAAATTCCGTGCGTTCGACAAGACACACCGGAAGACGGTTGCAATGAAGAATCTAAATAATAAGGACTTCTGCGCAACCTCAATAGCTTTGCCATCCAAATATATTTTCTCCGCATCTGAGCGCTCATCCGTCCTCATTTGTTTAATTCATGTGACGTTTAGATGCAATTCTTCAGATGTGCAGAAGCCATTTGTTTAAACAAATGAAACATTGAATAAAAATAAATAAAAAAGTAAACCCAGCGGGAGTCAAAGAAAAAAAAGAAAAGACGCAGAGAGAGGGTGGGCAGAGACAAACAGTAAGATATATAGAAAGTGATACGGAGGAGGAGGAGGAGGAGGAGGAGGAGGAGGGGGAGAAGAAGAAGAAGAAGAAGAAGAAGAAGAAGAAGAAGAAGAAGAAGAAGAAGAAGAAGAAGAAGAAGAAGAAGAAGAAGACAGTGAGTAAAGAAGGGACAAACAGTCAGAGTGATAGAGGAAGAGAGTTTACATTAGAAAATCTAATGGAGAAATGAAAGGTCTGTTGGAGAGGGTGAAAGAGAGAGAGGTAAGTAGTGAGAGAGAGAGAGAGAGAGAGAGAGAGAGAGAGAGAGAAAGAGGGAAGATAAAATGAACGAAGAAGAAGAAGAAACACTGAGCAAAAGTGAAAAAGCGAATAAGAGAAAGAGAAAGGAAGAAAGAGTGGAGGGTAATGAGCATAGGTAAGAAACTGTCGGGTTATTGTTGTTGGAGAGAGTAGGCTGCTGTACCTGGTGATTGTCTTCCAAACCAGGTAGAGAATTAAAATTGGTTGGATTTAATGACATGGCAAAGTATCTTTCTTGTGTGTAATGACACAAATTCTCATTTTATGGCCGGGTTAAAACGATGCACTTAGCAACAGTGGAAAGCAGGAAGACAATTTTTACCTTCTCTCTTTAGTCCCGTTACCTTCAGCCTCGTCACCCCAACCTTTGCCTATGACCCGAGGCACAGCGTGAGGGAAAGGGGCAAAGTTTTATTTGTGTTTTACCAAAAGGACGCCAAAAATTACCTGACTAAATTAACAACAAAAATCATATCATTTTAATTATAGACAAGCTGGACCTGTGGAAATTCCACAGGGGACTGATTCATATTGAATATATTGATGTTGGCATTCTGTAGATGTTCAGCATAAATGGAGACGCTCTGATATTATTGTAGCTATTTTGTTAAAACTGCAAAAGCATTTATCCAGGCTAGCAGGGACGCCCGGCGTAGTCAGGTCGTAAAATACACTTTAATATGATATTTTTATTCTTGTAACAAGTCTCCCCAGGTTTCCAGTACTCTCCACTTCTTTCGATAACATTTGCAAATAAATTTGCATTATCGCAACAGCTGCTTGCCATTGATTTCTCGTTGGCAGCGGTCTTTCGTTCCACCTTGATTCTACTTGGTTATTTGGTCTCGCTCTTTTATTGGGGGGGGGCAGTGATGTGGCAATGGGAGGATGGGGGGATAGAGAACTTATAGATATGTCGCTTCAGTGTTCTTCGTTCCAGGTAATATTTCATGTTTTGCCTTTGCAGCAGTTTGTCTGGCCCGCGCTTATTCCTCCTGTATCTTAGTTTCCACATTCAAGGGAAACTAACACACAGTAGTAGTAGTAGTAGTAGTAGTAGTAGTAGTAGTAGTAGTAGTAGTAGTAGTAGTAGTATCATCATCATCATCATTATCATTATTATTATCATCATCATCATCATCATCATCATTATCATTA
Organism: Euprymna scolopes; assembly: GCF_053919585.1. NCBI lineage: Eukaryota > Metazoa > Mollusca > Cephalopoda > Sepiida > Sepiolidae > Euprymna > Euprymna scolopes. The sequence continues at coordinate 67,250,641 of NC_136506.1, forward strand.
TCATTATTATTATTAACAATTCAATTATTATTACTGTGTAACATTACTTGACCCTACTAATCTAGTATATAAAAGACAAATGTCTGTACGTTTGTATGTCCAGCTAAATTTCCAAAACTACAAAATAAAACAATCACAGTTGGTATATTCTTTGTTGCAATATTTTTTATATAATAAAAGGTTATGATTAAAGAAAATTGGAAGGTTCTATTGATAGACACTGGCAATAGGAACTAACCAATCAAATGGAGCCACGCTCTGTTAGCAACCACTCAGAAACCGGAATCTGTTAATAAAACATGCCAGATATTTTAGAATTCCTACACATAATTTTTCGTATCCACACGAGGAATCTTGCTCTTCATCTGCAAAACTCTTACAGTTCAAGACTTATACCGATTAGCTACCCACCGAAAACTCTAAAAAAAAAATTTTTATCTCAGGACTTATACAGATGAACTACCCATTGGAAATGTCTAAAATTAAGCATGGCTTTTAATTCAAAATTCTTACTCTGTGATGATTATCTACAATTGAGAAAAAATATGTATTCTTACGAGGGTCAAGAGGGCCAAGTTTCTCCGTGCCTGCTCCCCAGGATGGCGGACAAATGAAGACATAGTTTTGAAAACAACATCCGAACCCAATATTTACTACAAACCTTAAATTCCCTTACACTACCAGCACATTCTCCTCATCCAAGGAGAGTTTTCATAAACAGGTCAATTAAAATATACCTTTAGTTTTTTTCAGGCCCGAACATTCTAAATCCGTTTATATCCTCCGACGACTAAGGACACCCTATCTTTGAGACAGCACGGCAAAAAAAAAAAGGCATAGGATTCATCTTGAACTTATGGAAGGTCCATTTTATTTGACAGATGATGGTGGCTAAATTCTTACCAACGACCGGAAGGAGAAATATACTGAATTGTAGATTCTGATGGGCGTTACCTTATATTTATTTAGGAGGAGGGGAGGCTTAAGTTATTTATTATCATGTCGAGCTTCCAATCTCTGACTGACTAAAACATCCTCATCTCCAATGCGAAGTCATATTCACTGAATCACATGTGCCCATACTCAGTGTGTTTATTTTTTCCTGGCCCTTTTTCTGTGCCATTTCCTGTAATTCGCAACTTGCTACCACAGTCTTTTTGCATAATTTGACACCGTTCAATAAATGTGTATTTTATGACAAAGTTTCATAATAATAAATACTAATCTGTGTTTGTTCGTATCTTAAAGAACGAGGTCCATTACATTAGTGACGAGGATAATCCCCCTCAAAATTCTTCTTTTTTTTTATTTTCTTATTTTATTATTGCTAGGGATGGGGCATCCTACCGAATGTAAGACATTCATCCGCTGAGTTATACATTTCAACCGAGAGATCTTTTTAAAATTCTAACCATCCCTTTAAGTGTAATTGTTTCGCATCATATAAAAGCGTGTGGCAGAAGTATGAGGAAGTGCATTTATTTAGTTTTCTTATGTCCCTCAGCTTCATCTAATGGTCAGTCGGCATGCTATTATTATTATCTATATACTAGCTGGCTGCCTGGCATTGCCCGGTCTTATAATACACTTAAAGATGATATTTTAATTTATGCAGATTACGTATGTATCATTATCGAATCAATGCTCTATGTATTATTATATTTTACGAGAGATAATTTGCCCGGTTGACTAATTCGCAAAAAAAAAAAAAAATAATAATAATAATAATAACAATAATAATAATAATAATAATAATAATAATAATAATAATAATAATAATAATAATAATAATAATGTCGTTCATCAAATTCCGTCTGTGTTTACAATATCACGGCAGCTGACATTTGGGCTTGACGATAGATGCCCTGGAAACGTCACTTCTGATTAATGTTTAGTTTTAAAATATGCAAATGATTTGCGGCGATTTTCAATGGTACTTTTATTTTATCGTAAATTGAACTCATTAATAAGAAAAAAAATCAAATAAAATGTTGAGGTACACCCGAACTTGAACGGGGGGAATCATTCGATTTGTAGTATAATGTGCTACCACTGAGCTATATCTCCAGATGACAATAAATCTGGGGGGGGGGTTCTTTTTAGAAGAAATGATTTGCTGAGATTTTATTATTTCTCTTGGTCGGTGTAACGTAAAATATCCCCCCCCCTGTAAAAAATTATTTTTATCTATAAGGGAGAAAGACTATTTTTAAGATCGGATTTTTTTCGATTTTCGAAAATGATTTGCTGAGATTTTATTATTTTCCTTGGCCGGTGTAGCGTAAAATATTCCCCTCTAAAATTCTTCTTTTTTATCTATAAGAAAAAAAGACTATTTTCAGATCGGATATTTTCGACTTTCGATAGTTTTCGGATAAATTTCTGTACAAAATATGTCTAAGAACACTGCCAGACATATGAATTACCTTTGTGTGAAATTTGTAATTGGTAGGCTCAGTCATTTCGGAAACTATGAGGAAAGAATCCCCCCTCTCTCTCTCTCTCTCTCTCTCTCTCTCTCTCTCTCTCTTCCTCTCTCTCTCTCTCTCTCACACACACACACACACACACAAAGTGACTTTTATATAATAGATAGATAGATAGATAGATAGATAGATAGAGATTAATGTCGTAGTACCTTTAAAGTGTGTACGTGCATGTGTCACGGTTTCCAGATTATGAATTATTCAATCGGGAGATCCTATTTATTAAAAAGTAGGATAAAAGGTGATAACATACTACGAACATTAAATAAGTATATAGATACGCTAATTGTATGTTCGTAGTATGTTATCGCCATCTATCCTCGTTTTTAATAAATAGGATCTCCTGATCACTGAAGACGAAATATATATATATATGTGTGTGTGTGTGTGTGTGTGTGCATATATATATATATATATATATATATATATATATATATATATATATATCAGAGAACGACTTTTTAACATCAACAGATTTAGGGCCAAAGGTCGAACGAACACCATATCCATTATGGAGCTACAGTATGCAGACGATAACGCCCTTGTAGCCCTCTCAGAAGAGGACCTACAGTGTACACTGGTTGCCTTCACGAGGGCGTACAAACAGCTAGGACTAACAATTAATATAAAAAAAACCCAAATCCTCCATCAATCACCACCAAACAGTACTCCAGTCTCACCCCCAAACATCTCCATCGACAACGCTAGACTGGAAAATGTGGACCACTTCCCATACCTAGGCAGCATCCTATCATCAAAAGCCAACATAGATGATGAAATACAACACCGTCTCAGCTGTGCCAGTAGGGCTTTCTCAAGGCTAAGGAAGAGAGTATTTGAGAACCGTGACCTTCTGGCAAAGACCAAAATCATGGTATATAAAGCTGTCTTGCTGCCCACTCTTCTCTATGGATCGCAGACCTGGACCACATACAGGAGGCACGTAAAAACCCTGGAGACGTACCACCAAAGATGCCTCCGAAAAATCCTCAGAATTAGTTGGAAGGACCGACGCACCAACACCAGCGTCCTGAGTGAGGCTGACATTCCCACTATCACCGCTACTGTTGCTCAACGCCAGCTCAGATGGACTGGTCATGTTGTCCGAATGCCGGATCTCCGCCTCCCAAAACAGATTTTCTACTCTCAGCTTGTTGAGGGAAAGCGTGCCCAGGGTGGCCAAAAGATGAGGTATAAGGACAACATCAAAGCAAATCTAAAGCGGTTTCACATGGACCTTGAGACATGAGAGGACGTGGCTGGGAACAGGTTGGCATGGAGGAGCGCTGTCCACAAAGGTGCTGCGCTTTATAGTAGTGACCTAAATCAAGCTGCTGATGATAAACGCAAGCACAGAAAGGACAGATTATTAACCAGACACACCCAACCCCACCCCACCACCACTACCTTTATCTGCCCAAATTGCACAAGACAAATTGGGTCTAGGATTGGGCTCTATGCTCACCTGAGGACCCACAGAAGCCACAACGGAGGACAGTCTTACTCGGACACGAGTGACCGCCGGTGATGATGATGATATATATATATATATATATATATATATATATATATATATATATATATATATATATATATATATATATAATATTAAAAAATGATGTTGCTTTCGGGCCGTACGTGAAACTAAAATATATTTTTTTGATCTTCTGCTGGGATCCAAGATTAGTATCTGTTCTGTCTAAAGACGGTATAATGATATCTCGGGGTTTTCATTATTGGAGATAAACCGTTATGACCAAATATATTTTGACACTACATGAACCAGATTACTTAGATAAATACTTGTACAGTTTTAACAAAAAGGCTACAATAATATTGCGAGGTCTCCATTCACACTGAATGTCCACAGAATGCCCAGTAGTAACATATTACACATGAAAGATGTCGTTGTGGAATTTCCACAGGTCCCGCTAGTAATAATAATTTTTATAGTCTTCATTTATTCTTTGCCCAAAATGGAGGCCTTCAGCATTAATGATTGAAATGAAATATCGAATTAATAGATGCGTGACTCTGCGTTAATTTTTTTCCTGATTTATTTTGTTTTTTGTTTGTTTGTTTGTTTGTTTTGTTTTGTTTTCTATTGCTTCTCATCTTATTATTGTTTGTATCAACAAATACCTGCTACAGAAACCGTAATTGCATCGATGCAGCTGCTAACAGAGATTTGAAAACCATAATCACTGATGCCTGCAATGGGTCTAACACTAAAACAAGCAATTAATGCCTGACTGTTTGCATATGTTGAACAAATCATGTACCGGTTTTGGACGTCTGTGGCGTGTAAAAGACCGTGATACACCCGTATCGTCGTCGAAGACTAATGTTCTTGAATTGTGTTAACAATCATTCGGACATTGATGTTAATTTTGTAAATAAAATTTATTAATCAAGAAAGAGTAGTCACAGAAAGAAAAAAAGAAAACAGAGAGACAGGCCAAGACAAGCCAATTGCATGCTCGTGTGATATTAAGTACGGGCAAAATGAATGCCGATGCTCAAAATGTGTGAACATTTTGACCCCTCCCTTTACTTTAAAAAATCACTAAAAATCAGGTAATTAACCAATTTTAATGAAATTTTCAGTATTTATCAAATAATGATCGCGTAATATGATGAACTAATTATTTTTATTTAAATCTTAGTGGAAATGTATTATTTTGTTTAAACAAAAAATACCTTTACTAAAGTGATGTTTTTCAGTAGTAAATAAAAAATGCAAGATTTTATTTTTGCTTTTTTTATAAATAAAGCATCGTAATTTGTAACAATAAAAAATAAATAAAATAATTTTTATAGGAACATTACGAAAAAGCCCCTAAATCCGTATTAATGAATTCTATATAACTCGAAGAAAAATGAATTTCTCGAACTACCGATATTACCATTGAATTAAGCATTGCTTATTTAATGTTTTCACAAAAAAAAAAAAACCTAGACACCTCAAAGCATGTGGACCAGATCTCATCCCGGCTGTGCTATTAAAAAAATGCTCTGCCGAGGTTGCTCCAGTTCTGTCCAAACTTTACAATAAATGCCTTAACTAATCTTGTTTTCCCGACTGCTGGAAAACCGCCTCTGTGGTACCAGTCTTCAAGAATTCTGGTGAAAGAACTGACCCACTAAATTATCGCCCCATTAGCCTCCTCCCGCTTTTCGCCAAAATATTTGAGTCCTTAGTTAATCAAGCCCTAGTCCAGCACCTAACAGCTGCTAAACTCCTGACTGACAAACAATATGGATTCAGGCACGCCCGTTCAACAGCAGATATCTTAACTGTAGTTTCTGAACGTATATACCGTTCATTGGATAAAACAGGGGAGGGTAGAGCGGTGGCCCTCGATATATCTAAGGCTTTTGACAGGGTATGGCACGATGGTCTTCTAAGGAAAATTAGATCATATGGAATCACTGGAAGAACTCATAATGTAATTAAATCCTTCTTAAGTAATAAAAAAATCAAAGTTGTCCTCGACGGTCGTACATCCAAACAATACGACATAAATGCGGGAGTACCTCAGGGGTCTATCCTTGGACCTCTATTATTCCTGATATTCATAAACGACCTCCCTGATAAAATTGTTTCGGAGATGACACCACTCTCTATAACAGATATGAGGGGAAAACAAATGAACACATATCTAAGGAAATGGCAGAAACACTAGAGGATGACCTCCAATCCGTAGTGGAATGGGGACAAAAATGGTTGGTCACATTCAATGCTGCTAAGACTAAGCTTGTTTCCTTCAATAACTACAAGAAACCTTCTCTACCACCAATAGCAATGGCCAAGAACACATTACCTGAAAGTACTTCTTTTAAACTCCTCAGCCTAACGTTTACAGGGAATATGAACTGGAATAGATACATTGTGAGCATTGCCAAGGCTGCTGCAAGGAAGGTTGGCTCCCTCTACCGTGCTAGAAAACTACTTACGCCTGACAGTATCCTATACCTCTATAAGGCAACCATTCGCCCATGTATGGAGTACTGTTGTCACATCTGGGCTGGTGCATCTGCTTCTTGTCTCTCGCTCCTGGACAGGGTTCAAAAGAGAGTCGCCAACCTGATAGGTCCTGAACTGTCATCTAGGCTTCAGCCTCTGTCCCATCGACGAGATGTTGCATCCCTCTGCCTGTTCTACAAATACTTCAATGGTGAATGCTCTGACGAACTGCAAACACTTGTACCTCCACGACGTAACTACCCCCGACAAACCCGACAAGCTACTAAGTCTCATCCCTTTACAGTAGAGATCCCTAGGTGCAAGAAAGCCTTTTACTCCAATAGTTTCTTCCCCAGAACTGCGGGTCTTTGGAACTCCCTTCCGGGATTCTGCTTTCCCAACTGCAATGATATGCAGAAGTTCAAGTGTAATGTTAACAAACATCTTTCTACTCATCTCCCTTCATAATGACCCCGCTAATTAAGTCCCTGATAGTAGCCCCCTGCTTCAAAGTGGCACTGTGCCTTGTTTGGGGTGAAAATTGAATAATAAAAAAAAAAATGTGAAACTTTCGGCGTAACATATTTTTTATATAATATTGAACAATAATTTTAAAAAAATAATTTAAAAACAGGAACACAGAAAAATAATTAAATTAAAAAAATGCAAAAATTAAAACAAACGTTCAGAAAATGAAATGTATGGGTGCGCGACTGGGAAAAAAAAGAACTTCCTCCCTTTTAATTACATGACGTCATTTTCACAGTCTTTCGACCGCCTGAAAGTTTGGGCCTTCGTTATTTTCGTGTTTACAAAATTTTAGTTTGTTGCGTTTTGCGAACGCCAGAATCACCAAGACCGTCTTAAAAGACAAGATGGCCGGTGGGCAAAAATAATTTAATCTGCTGACATCATCACGTATAGTCCTTAGTTGCTTGACACCGGTAGTCACCGGTAGTCACTCGTAACTCGTAACGTCTTGAAGTCAGTGTAATATTTCTTTTTTATTAAAATGCCTTCACGGTACATCGTTCCAAATTGCCGAGGAAATTATCGTAAAGGACCAAAAAGTGACAGTATTTTCATTTCCGAAAGATAAAGAATTATAATGCAGTAAAAAAAAAAAAGATTTACACCATCTCCATTCAGCAAAGTAAGTTTTAACGTGCTCCCCCCCCTGTATTTAACATGATGTAACTATAATTTAATTCAAGATTATCATCCTAAATTTTTTACCATTCAAAAGAAGAAGCTTCAAATAAATTGCTAATATTAAAAAAAAATTTTTTACAGCATACAAAACTAATGAAAATGCGAGACAACATCGACTCTTTAAAACACGTTCTTTTGAAGAGACGATTTTTTAAAGCTGTTTAGACACATGTTTTAAAAAATCTAGCAAAAATTAATTTTCCTGAAATTTTTCAATATTTAAAAATAAATTATGCTGGCTGATAAAATTTTTAAACTTTTTTTTAAAGCTAGAAAGATAAAATTTAAAAATACTTATTTATATATATATATATATATATATATATATATATATATATATATATATATATATATATATATATGAAACTAAGCTAAAAAAAACGCGCGTTCACTCGTGGTCTTACAATTCATTTCATTAACGTAATTGGGTTTGTATTACTGTACACATAGATTCGAAAAAGTTGTCAAAAAACAATTATATAACAAATAAATGTTATCAAAGGCAAGATAAGTTACTTTTCTACCAAATATTTTTCATGTTTTTATTCAATGTAACATGTTTATTCAGCTCGAAAAACATACAGTGTTTACCGATGTATTCGAAAATTCAAGATGGCGTCTGATTCTCTCTTTAACACGGTAAGTTTGGGATAAGGTGTTATAAATAAAAAACTATACAAAATACTATTAAAAACCCGCCGAATATATGTCAACCTATGTCACGGTAACATATATAGAGCGAGTTTTTAACAGTATTTTATCCGGTTTTGTATTTATAACACCTTTTCCCAAACTTACCGTGTTAAAGAGAGAATCAGACGCCATCTGGAATTTTCGAATACATCGGTAAACACTGTATGTTTTTCGAGCTGAATAAACATGTTACATTGAATAAAAACACGAAAAATATATCCAGTTTGGTAGAAAAGTAACTTATCTTGCCTTTGATAACATTTATTTGTTATATATTTGTTTTTTGACAACTTTTTCGAATCTATGTGTACAGTAATACAAACCCACGTATTTTAACAAACTGAAAATATGGATATAAAAAAATGATTTTGCATGTTATTTTTGTTATGTGGTGAAATAATCTTAAATAAGAAACATGATTTTTTCTTTAGGTTAATTATTTTTTACTGTGCAATATTTCATGAATTTATTAAAAATATTGTTTTTGATTTTGAAAAAATATTGTGGTTCATTTTGATTAAAAATATTCATTTTGATTTTAAAAAAATATTGTTCATTTTGATTAAAAAATATTCATTTGGATTTTAAAAAAATTAATTTTGATTAAAAAAAATTCATTTTGATTTTAAAAAATAGCTTAATTTTAATATTTGTTTATTGTCTTAACTCATATCAAATGTTTTGCTTGTGTTATGCTTCAAATATTCATAATCTTACATGCATAATTTTCATTTAATTATATTAAATAAACTTCAAGTTTATTTCAAATCAAATCGTGTTCCTTCACTTTTTTAAAATGTAATTTATAAGTAATTAAAGAACGCATTCTAATCTTTAAAATCTATAATACAACGAAATATTCAATTGCTTATAATATACTTAAACAAACAACTTGTGTTTTTTTTATTATTTTTTTATTATTAATATTAGATGAGTTTCAGTATAAATCATCGTTTTATTTCTTTATTTTAATCCAATTTTGAAGTTTTGTAACGCTGTCTGTAAAAATTACTGTTCATTATTGACAGTCTAAGAGTTCCACATATCTTGCTTGTTGGGACCTCGGCGATGACGTCATTTTTTCAGCTGGCCGGCCATCTTTATAACGAAGGCCACGGAATCACTCGGTTTTGGGCTAATTAATTAATGTTTTGTACAAACAAGGTGTTTTTTTTTAAATTTAGTTCAATATCTTATGACTTTACTTTACTAATTATTTTTGAAATAGACCCAGAAAACTAATATGTATCTTTTAAAGGATTTTTACAATGAATTTATTTAACTTCAAAATTTAACTAAATTGGGAAGCTCGCCATGAAAACATTTTCATAACTTTTTTTTTTCACGTGTACAAATATTTTTTTCCTTTTAGAAATTAAGTTTAGTTCTTAATCTTTTAAATACATTTAAAAAAAAGTAATCAGAAATCTACAAAAAAAAAAATTATGATAAATCGGCTTTCTAAACTAGGTCCCCCATTTTTGTCCGCCCATTTTTGCCCGTACCTATGTAATATAGAGACAAACAGGCAGAGTGATAGTTTTTCTCACTAGACCTAGTTACATTGTGCCCCCTCCCACCATCATCGAGTACGCCGCCTCATACACGTCTCCTACGTTTGAACTGTCGCCAGGAAGAGAGGGTAAAAGAGGGTGGTGGGCGAGTGTAAAAGAGGAAAGTAAAAGAGAGGGAAGAGAGTAAAAAAGGAGAGAACGAGTAAAAATGGAGGAATAAAAAGAGAAAGGGGTAACAGAGAAAGAGAGAGAGAGGGGGGGGTAGAAGAGCTGGAGGTAATAAAGTTGTGAAAATAATAATAAAAAAATGCTATTAACATAAAAGTTCTTTTCCACTACAAGAACTTAGACATCAGGGGCAGAAAGTGGGATTAAGAAGTCAGCGCCCCCCCCCCCCGCGAGGAGGGGTCACTCTCACCTGCAAACAGTGCTTGGGCAGCCCCGTCAGCATTCCCAGGTGAAGGCGCCTCAGGCGATTAGAAATATATGGTACAATCGCTTCCCCGAGGAGAGTTAATTGGTTAAGGAACGTCCTGGGAACGCAACCAGCTCCCCTGGGAATAAACGATATCCAACGGTATCTAACGGAAGGTACATGTCGCAGGTCGAGATGTCGTCGGCTATAACTGGCTGGGATGGGTCGCTTCTTGTCTTCATTGCGTCGTTACAGGCATCTTCCCATCGCCGGCATTAATGGCATGCTGGAATTTAACACTTATACAAAAATAGCGAACAAATGCATTTTTATAAAAATATATTTTATTTAAGATTTAACAATGAGGAGCATATTTTTGTAAAGACCAGTTGAAACCAGACGCATGCTGTGTTGCGTCCGCCGATTCCAGAATGCAAGCGTCGATTGGTCTTTATAATATGCTAGCAAAAGAGAGAAGGAAATGTTTGGGAGGGTGGACCTCCTAGGATTGCACAGAACTAAACTCACACTGCAAAATCAACAGAGACCTGATCATTATAGGAATAGTCTAATCTCTGTTAATTTTGGAAAGAGATGTTGAAATATCATGTTCACGTAATTTGTGTCCGTTTCAAAAGTGTTACCTGTTTTCTTAGTGAGAAAACAAGCAACACAAGTCTTTTTGTGATTTTATTCATCCCAAAATAAGGCAAACAAGGATCTGAGACGTGAGGGACTACTGTAAATTAGGGGACAGATTTATAGAAGTATCCGAAGTGGGGAATTGTGCAGCAAGATGTTTGTTCATATTACATTTACATTTTTGCATGTTGGTACAGTTTGGAAAACAGGAAGCAGCCGAGAGAGGGATTCCAAAGGCAAGCAATTCGAGGAAAAAAGTATAGCGGCCATTCCAAAAGCTCCTAATTTTTTTAAACACAAATAGTTGAAGAGCTATGAAGACGGGAGTAGTGTTATTAAAACGATCGACCTTTTGTGCACCACCATTCTCAATGTTCTTTTGCCATGAATTCAATGACACATCTCTATTTCTGACGCACGTCCAAGATAAGGGTTGCTTTCTTAAGAGTCGAGTCGTACACCGTTAATATCCGCAACAGAGAGATGAAACTTTTAAGTCATGAATGCATAAGTTCAGTTATCATATCAATGCAATTTGCAACCTCCTCTGATCCATTCGGACGGAATAAAAAAAAAATAGGAGGCATTACTTTTGAAACGCCCTTCGGATTAAAGTAGAAAACGTTCTAGGAACTTCTGCAGTGGATTGGGTGTAATTTTACTGATTGCTGGATTGGTCAAGGGGTATTTACATCAAATAGGCACACGTGCAGAAAGTTCATCAGATCACATTCCTTTCGGGTCCTTTGTAAAACAAGCATAGTATGCAACATTGTGGCGATGGCATAGGGGCTGAGCGTGGTAGATAGTATGTGACCTATTAGATTTGGGAATTTTTTCTGAATCCTGTCTAAGAAAGAGAAACACTAGTGGTTGATGCACCAGCCCAGATATGGCAACAATATTTCATGCATCAACGAATGGTGGTTTTACAGTCTTGTAGGATAATGGCAAGTATGAGAAGTTTTCTAGCCCGGTAGAAAGAATCGATCTTCTTTGCAGCAGACTTGGCAGTATCTTCTATGGATTTTTTTTTTCAATTAATATTGCCTGTAAATGTTAGGCCAAGGAGTATCTCTGTTTCTTGTACGGTGGACCAGTGGGTAAAGAAGAATGGCGACTAAGAAATAGTTTGATGTCTGGTAATAAAATCATTAATAATCAACCTCTGGTTGATCGTAAAAATGTGATCATTCTCCCAATGTCTATGAAAGGTAAGTGATGTAATGAATATGAGAACATCCGGGTTCCTTACAAAAATATGGTTGACTGGTAAAATCATATATCCCGACTGGTGAAGCCCTCTTATGGTGGAGCCATCTAGGTGAAACGTTCAAAGTTACACCGCAAGCCTTACGCTATGGA
>NC_136506.1:67267934-67270434 GCF_053919585.1 Euprymna scolopes
TTCGGGTTCGAATTGACGGAGTTGTTCAGGATAGTGTCGGGTCGCGTGGACAAAATTGTTCGAGACCGTACTGCCCTATGTGATTTTTTTTTTGTTCTCTCTTTCCCTGTGAAGCAAGACCTACAACCACTTTTACTTTTTTTTCATTACACGGTCAAACTATCTTAAAAAATGTTTGTCATCGTCACTTTGAGGGAGTTGTATTTTCCCCACATTAAACCCCGAGTAAGTGGTGTTTAATTTTGCTGTCATTGAAAGGCAAGTAAATAGAGACTGTGAATATCTCTCAATAATCAAATCAAGAACATTTTAGCCGTTAGAGAGTTTTACCTGAAATCAATGGTTGATCGAAATCTGCATGAAACACTCCGCAGGTGAAAAGACTTGGAGTATCCTCAATCTGCTGAAATAATGAAAGGAACTATACTTGTGTGTGTGCGTGTGCGCGCGCGCGTGTGTGTGTGTGTGTTTTAGGGGGTCCTACCAGAGTCCAGATGTTCACTCACTATTGTAGAGACTCTAACCGAGAAATCTTTTACAATTCTACCCGTAAGTGTTCTAGCAGCCTTGCATTTGGTTCACCAGGTATATTAATCAGATAGCTTTTTAAGTTCTTTTTCATAAACCTAATCATTGACTATGTAACGGAGCGCGGACGCGCGTATGCAAATGCGTGCTAAATGACGTCACCGGTAAAGAAAAAGACTATATAAAAAAGAGACGACAATCGTGTAAGAAACGTGGAGGACGTTCAAAAGCACGTTTGAGAAGACTATGACGTGAGAGAGGTCACGGCGGCAATGAGAGAATGAGAAAATAAATGTCATCGTATAACAAAGAAAAGCGAGTTGAAGTTCTTTTCTATTCTTGGTGTCTTTTGCGACTGCGCCTACAACGTGTTGTTCCCAAACAACATTACAATCTTCTTAAGGTTTCACTTTCTTTTCATGTACATAGTTAATTTGGTATTTAATTACCTTCTCCCTCTCAGTTCTGTTCTATAAGGAAGAATACTTATTTCTCTCTCTCTCTCTCTCTCTCTCTCTCTCTCTCTCTCTCTCTTTCTTTCTCTCTTATTTACTTTTATTTTTTCAATTTTAGCTCAGTTAGTTCTCACAATAAAAAAAAAACGCCTTTTCTAGGGGACTTGAGTTCTTTATAAGATACATAGTTGTCTTGTTTTTCATGTGTTCTTTTTCTACAGTTATTGTTTCTTTTATGAGTTTCCTATATCCCATTTGTCTTGAATTGTTTATTCGCCATTTTCATTTTATTTTTATTATCTTGTTTTTATTTATTATTTTGGCAAGAGTTGGTATCCTGCCTTCCAGCAATGCTTTTAATTCCATCTATATTGTTTTGATATTTAGAACTCATCCTGCAGATGATGATACTCAGCCAACTCTTTACTGTGGATACTGCAAGGAAGTATTTGATCTGGAAAAATTTCTTTATGCACACGTTAATCTGCTTTTGCAACATCAGCTTTCAAGGTAGTGTTGCTCTTGGCGTTTTCTACCAACATCAGTTTTTGAATTGAGAGAATGTTTTCCCTAATAATGTATAGTCCTTCAGCATAAATAACCTGGTTCAATTCTGTGATGAATATGTTAGCTGACTGGCACAAGTGTTCTTTTTATCTATCCTGTTAAATCCTGAGGATTTGAGTTTAGGTAGTTGTGGGTTTTCTTCCAGCCTCGTCATTTGAACTTCCTGAATAGTGTTATGAAGTTCTTCCTCAACAGTCATCACTTCGCTCTGGCAATTACAGAGGTGACTGCCATTGTTCAGATGAAGATGTGGGCGGTGGTTTTGGTGAAAATGATGCATATAAAGAACTAGGGTTCAACGAGAAGCTACCTGGTTATTGTAAATAGACAACCAATGATGTCCGAAATCCTGTTGGAGAGCCACTTGACAAAGAAATTCCAATGTGCAGAGGATTCATACTAGGGAGTCATGGGTTCAGATTGTTTGCTTTAATCCAAGACGAATGGTGTTGCAGCCCCAGCTGTACCGGTGGTGCAGTGTGTCGATCAATGATGGGAATCGTTAAGAGACTTTCTAGTGTGTTCAATAAGGGGGTTTATTTCTAGTTTAGCCTCATTGAATACCTTGCACGACATACTGTTATATCTTTGGCGGGTTATTTTTCAAAGGAGACATTTTTCTTACCTGGACAGAAGTGGAAGAATATTCCCCTCTGGGTTTCTATCCTTTGTTTCTGTTTGATATGTTTTGCTTGGACATATGTATATTCTGTGGCCCACACTCGCTTTTTTGCTCTCTTGCATCTGTGTTATGTTGCTGATTCCAGACAACGCCGGAAAATAAAGTAATCGATTATTATTGTGATTGGGTTTCGTAATTCTAAATAGAATGTTACTTAAAAGAAGAATTTTAGAATGAAATATTTATAAAAAAAATAACTTAGGTATGTTAACTTAATAGAATGGAATTTTATTCTGACATGTTTTCAATAGCAAGAGGAATTCGGAAT
>NC_136506.1:67275434-67342934 GCF_053919585.1 Euprymna scolopes
TATATATATATATATATATATATATATATATATATATATATATATACCATCCTCCCATGCCTTACTTCTTCCTTTTGGGGGTAAGGATTCTCTCAGATATATTGTCTCATTTGGAGAAGAGGGTAGTGTAGTATTTGTTATGTTGCTATGAGATCACCTTTTAACGCATTACCCCCTCCTTTGATGGGCAGAGCACTATCTGCTTTGTTATCATGAATTCATCCTTCTGAAGAATTACCGCCTCCTTTTAGGGGGGTTGAGGTGATTTTCCCAGACAACTTCTAAATTTTTCCTTTGTTCGTTTTTTTTTTTTTTTTTTTTTTTTTTTTGTCGAACACGTTTTCTTTTATTGGCAACAACCTATTAAAAACTGATTACACCTGAAGTCTAAACATCATTTGCGTTGGTGGATAATTTTCCAACTAGACCGTTATTTGGTGTTATTCTAAAACATATTACATATTTAGAAATTTCTGAATATATGTATTTAAAAAAAAATTCTCAGAATTTTATGAGGAGGTATCAACGAACCTTTTATCTTGACCATTAGATCTTGGATTATAAAGTCGGAATAGTTACATGTTCAATTGCCAATGACTTACAATATTTTCCAATTTCTTGCCCAGTGAGCATCGCCCTATTATCGCTTACTATGGTCTCTGGTGTACCGAATTTGCTGAATAATTCGTCTAAAACTTTCATTTAATTTTCCGCTGTAGAGTGTGGGTACACTCATAAATTTTTGGCCACTTTGAGCAGCCATCTACTATTAGTAGATAGTAATATCTTTTCAATGGATCTGTGTGATCAATATAAAATTGTGTCCATGGAACATCAGTTCTAGGCCAGGTCTGAATTTCTACTAGTGGTGTTTTGGCTGCTAATTGACAACCTTTGCAACATATAACGACATTCTAAACATTTTGGCCCATCTTAGGCCAATATTTGTAACTTCACATCAATGCTTTCATCCTATAGACATTCCATGATGACATAGTGAAAATCTTATAAAATGCTTTTCTGAAAAACACGAGGAATGACTAATCTGTCTGCATACTGTATCCTAACTAGAACAATGACAACAGCATATTCTTTTCATTGTTTTGACTATCGACTGGGTATCCGTTAATATCTTATATGCTTTTATATAGAGTGAGGTGGTTCTCGGTTGATTAACTGTGTCTAACTGTGTCGGATATATACTCGAGAGTCAAAACAATGAAAAGAATATTCTGTTGTCATAGCCCTAATCATAAGAAATCGAAAATGGAGACACCCTAACTCATTTCCTCTTGTGTTCATGCCACCAAACTTTTCCTATCTACTTATCCGTAGTCACTACTTTCTTAATGTCTTAATCGGTATCTCATTAACGGTATTTACGAGTATTCCCCTTTCTTCTTTAAGCGCAGTAATCACTATGTCTTCCAATAATTCTGGGTTTATTGGTATCAATCTGTATAAGCCATCAGCATGCGCAATATTTTTAGATGGCAAATACACTATTTTGTAACCATAATTCAATAAGATCATGCTTCATCTTAATACTAGCTTATATTTAGGTCGGTAATTTCTTCTTTGATGCAAAAATTGATGGAAAATATTTATGATTCGTCTGCAAAATAAACGACTTATCATAAATATACTTATGAAACGTTTTAACTGCGAAGATTATAGCTGAGCTCACTTTATTTATCTGTATTTTTTCTTTGACGAAATTAATGTGCGAATCATGCGGAATTGGTTTAGTTGATCCGTCATTTAACTGATCCAAAAGTACTGCACCTATTCCTTTTTCGCTCGCGTCTGCTGCGACAATTACCTCTTTGTCCGATTCATAGTGAGCTAATGGCAGATCTGATATGAAATACTTTTTTATATATTTTTTTTTTTTTAATAAATCTTGGCATTACCAGCACCATTCTTTATTTATTTATTTATTTTTTTTTGTAATAATTTATTCAATGACGCCTTTAAGTTGTATAATTCGGAATGTATAGATTGTAATAGAAATTCTTGGAGCTTCATTTTATTGTCTGGTGCAGGCATATTCTTTAATGCTTCACATCTGTTAAGGTTGGGTTTTCAGCAGTTCTTCTGAAAATACTTCTTTAATTTAAAAAAGACAAACAAGTGAAGCATGCATCGTGCCCCAAATTTTCTGTAGTTTCATTTTTTTTTTTTTTTTTTTGTAGGATATAATTTGATTATGTTGTGCTTTCTTTTGTACCTAATTTTTACAATAACAGTATTATTTTCTATTCATCCGGCCATAAACCACACTTTTTTGTGTTGAAAATGGATTAATACTTTCTATAATATACCGGAAAAACTTCTCCGTCCATCGATATATAATGGAATTGAGTGAGTGAATTTGAGACTCACATACATCAACGGATGACCTTAAGGTGAACATGATTATCACCCTCCAACTCTGGTAACACCGTACCGTGCCACTAGGGGAGGGGGCGATACAGCCACCTTCACCTTAGGTTTGTATCATTCATTCTCTTTCTTCGCGGGACATCAAAGAGTGCAGATATAACGATTTTACCCTTCAATCTTCACCACTCTTGTAGAGGACGGTGTCGCCTTTTGATGTGTAGTTGGCGATCCCATCCTCTGTTGTTAAGTAGGAGATTGAAGGATGAAGTCACATGGTCTTCTTGTCATGGAATAAAGACACAAAATATGTCGGTATTATAAACACCACCAAATAAATTTATTTACAGCAGATAAAAATAAATAATAATAAGAGTTACATGAGAGATTATAAGTAACGTTACTTGTGTTTATAGTCTTTGATGAGAGGTCGACGGCGGTTTGGGGCGGACTGCCGTTCTCCAAACCGGAGAGCGTTTATCGTCACATCTGCACACTTTGATGCCCAGCAAAGAAAAAGAATGAATGTTACGAACCGGAAGTGAAGGCGGCTGTGCCCCCTGTATGCACAGTACGTACGGTGTTACTAGAGTTGGAGGGCGATAATCGTGTTTACCTCAAGGTCATCCGTTTATGTATGTGAGTTCGCTCACGTGGAGAACTCTATTCCCACACTCTCAGCCGAAAATATTCTCAAACGTTTTGTTGTTCGAGTTGTTTTTGTAAAATATTTTCTAGAATGTTCTACTGTTTTAGAATTTGATCTTGAAGGTTTAACTGCTGTTTATTTTGTTGTTGTTTAAAGTTTTGTTGTTTTTGTAGTTGTTGTTGGCATTGTAAACTTAACGATTCAATTTATTTTTGAATCGCATTGCTTTGTTGTTCAGATTGTTTCTGTTGCTGCTGTAATGTGCTACACAAGGTTGTTTTCTAAAAAATCTACCAACTGTTCCATGTTAGTTTGTTTTAATAATATCAAAAAAATCAACTGTTCAAATAAACAATCATTTGTCACTTAAAAAAATGTCCGTGAGTCCCTTAAAACTTCCCGACATCAGTATTATCTAACAATATTTGGTATTTTATTCGTTGTTGCTTCTGAAATCTGTCGACGTTCCTGTTATATCTGGTGACTGTTATTTTTAATCCATGGGAGCCTCGTTGTTCAATGTTGTGCTCCTTCGTGGGTTATTTCTTATATGTATGCAGTGTTATTTCGTGAGTTCTTTAAAAAAATCCTCAGTTTGCCAATTGTTGAATACAATGTTTTTAGTGAGTTCTTTTCCATCCTCTGTTCGTCAACTGTTGTGTCGTGGAAATAAGATACAAACGAATGAATTGATAGTCCCGAGTGGTAAAGTGTTATACTTTCATTTAAAGAAATATGCTAAAATTTTTGTTCACACAACCTTCTCTATTTTTGCATATTTCCTCTCGCGTGATTTTGTCGTTTGTCTCTTTTCATGTCTTCTCTATTGAAATACGTTCTCTTTTCTATCATAGGCGTTCTTGGCTTTTCGTCTTTTTGTTGTTACTGCTGTAAATTTAGTTGAATAAAGCCATGAAAAAGGTTTTTCTACTTACGTCTTCCTTACATCGCATAAAAACTGAGAGAAACACACAGTGAAACAACCAATAAGATTAGTATGACGAGTCCACACAATAAATAATATAGGAGTTCAACGTAAGCGTGTCCGTACGTTTATTAGTCGTTTTTCGGTATTAAGCTCAAATCCTGTAGTTTGCTGTGCGGTGTCGTATTTATAATGGACTAGCGGAGGTTGCCCGGATGTTTGGAGGTGTGTGTTGAGCACAAAAAAAGTGTTTGTAGGCAGGCAGGTTCGAACCTGTGACGCGAAGGCGAAAAAGAAAGTGAAAGAAAACGTGAACTTTTACCGCTAAGCTACGAAGCCATAGGAAGTGGAAAGCGTTCAAATTTAGTGATGTCAATCAAAAAGTTGACTTGCAGAAACGAACGTTGGCTGGAGGCCAGTTCAGCTTTCCGTCGTTTCATTTATTTGTTTCCACACAATATTGGAGGAAACCAGCTCCCCACAAGAAGGGGGGCTTTCCAAATAAATAGCAATTGTTTGATATGAAGGGTTTCCCCACATTGAAAACTAATTGCTTTTCTGGAGGTCCTGACCGAGAAGGCCGGCGAATGACGTTCACTTTCGATTCAGTTTCGCTTTTATATGAAAAACACCATCAAACACGCGAGAAGATAAAATAGCGTGAATTTTATAAAAGTCGATCAAAATAAATCTAGATACAACGACCCTTCGCTATTCGTAGATATTATGATCTAGGGAGTATATAAAAAGTTCTAAAACCTAGTAATCCCTCCGAGAAACTCCTGAAAAAAGCCTTTGCTGAACATACAAAAACGCGCGCGCCACTTTCGCCTTTTATATGTATAGATGATATCTCAACGCTAGAGGTGACAGGTTTTTTCCATCACGACATATGTAAAGAGCCTTTGCTTTAGAAACAAAGTCCATATCAAAAGATTCACTGATCTTATGTAATATCACAATCAACGCATCAGCAGGACGAAATCCGTTTTCTTGTTACTAAGCTGATTATTTTTCTGAGGTAGTTGACAATTGTTTGATTTATCATAAATTTAAATTATATACTCATAATGCATAGGAAACCGGTCGGTCTGTAGTTAGATGCGGGAAACTGATCATTAATATTTTTCAATACTGGATAAACCAATGAGGTTTTCTAAATAAGAGGAAAGAATTTTTCTTTAAGCAACAATCGTATACTTTTGTTAGGATAGGAGATAATCTCAATAGAAGCCTCTTAAGCACAATGACTGGAATTTTGTCAAGACAAGTTGCCCTGCCATGAATGATTCTGATAAGTTTAGCAACATCTAAGACCAATATATAATTAAGAGTATTTATGATTATTGTTCGAAATTCTATGTTGGTGGCCCTGGCCGGAAAAAATGGAGTTTATAGTAAAGTTCTTTGCGAAAATTTCAACTTTATCAGATGAGATCATCCTAGGACGATTAATAATGGTTGGAATATAAATTTTTATATCTGTTCAGTACTCTGTTTTCCGAAACTCATCCGAGCCAAACTTCTGCTAAGCAATTTTGGATTTAATGTAACACAGCGCGTATGGCATGCACGTAAGAAAATCATCAGCGGCTGCAGGATAGCTAACTAGCGGAAATAAGAACACCAACAGCCGTTTTAATGATATGCAAATTAGCAAGCGTTGCAAGAAAGGAGAGAAAAAATACACCACATAGTCAAGGGGAAAAGCAAAGTGCGTGCCGGGAAGATGGAAGTGTGAAAACGAGGGCGAGAAAGCGCTGGCTGTGGCTGGCATGGCGTAGTGGGGAAAAAGACTTTTTAGATATTACAGCAGAGTGTGTGCGAAAAGACTTTTGAAGGATAATGAAATACGTTATTTTGGAAGAACCACGAATAAAAGAATTTCATTTGCACTTAAAAATTGCCGAGTTGGATTTTTCTCCCCCCTCCCTCCTTGCAACAAAGTCTCAGTTAGACAACGTGTGGATCCAAGTGGTTGAAATGTAACGACACGTGTAAGTGTAACGGCCACGTTGTATTGTTATATTAACAGATTGGGTTTAGAAATGGTTTGCATTAACAATAACACATCAGCAGCTATTACAAATAAGTTTGTAGGCGGCTTTGATTTCAGGGCGTCTATTTCGTTGATGAAGATTAAAAGTGATTTTAATCACAAACATATTCTGCAGTTTTTGTTTGAAAAAAAAAAAACAAAAAAAATTCCATGTTAATTCTTCTAGTCAACCGCAATTTGTAATGATTTTAACGTCACCAATATTTTACTAAGTTTCTACTATCTCTCTCTCTCTCTCTCTCTCTCTCTCTCTCTCTCTCTCTCTCTCTCTCACTGTGCTGTTTGATACCTCTGCTCTTATTTTATCGCTATCACTCTTCGTTCCGTCTTCTCCATTCCCCCGCCCCCTCTCTCTCTCTCTCTCTCTCTCTCTCTCTCTCTCTCTCTCTCTCTCTCTCTGTTTGTTACCAGTCGAAGGTAATAAGAAAAAGAAAGAATAAAAACATTGGAATAGTACATTATAAATAAAAGTAGAATATTATTCGGACTACTGTTCTCATCTTGAATGTTATTCGCACAACGTTTCAGCCGATGTAATCTTTGATGTTCATCCGGTTTATTTTGTCAGACTCGGGAATCTTTCTGTTGATCTCGAGAATCTGCATGAGATTTTAAACAGGATCATTTATTTAATCCATGGATTCCGTTCGAAATTTTGTGCAGATTCTCAAGTTCAACAGAAAGATTACTGAGTCCGACAGAAAAATATTTAAGTTCGACAAGATATATCTGATGAAGGTCAGATGTTACATCGGCTGAAACGTGTCGCGAATAACACAACAGTGTGTGTGTGTGTGTGTGTGTGTGTGTGTGTGTGTGTGTGTGTGTGTGTGTGTGTGTGTGTGTGTGTGTGTGTGTGTTATGAATTCATCGTTCCATTTAAGGAAAATTTTGACTGGACACACCAGTGCATACGAGAACAATGTGTCAAAAAATGGCTGGAAAACCATTGTATTTCCTATCGAAGTCGGATGCTGAGGTTTTATTGCCAACTCAACCGTCACATTCTTGAATAATTTTGGTCATTCTACGTCAAACAAGGAACAGTATATAAAGAAAATACAAGACAAGGATCTATCTGTACCAGCGTGGTTATGGGAATTCACAGAGAGACGACAATCCAACAAATCCGGCGGTATTGAGAGATACTGCTGGGGTGCTCTGGGATAGTGGTAATGATGCTTCGGTTCCGAAACCATACCTGAACACAGACTCATCATCTGATGAAGAATTTGTTGGAAGCAATGCTGCTGTACGAGCAACAATTATTGTATAAATATTTTTATATATTTATATATATACATGTAGGTAAGTACGTTCCTATGTTTGTTTGTTTAGCGTCATATATATATATATATATATATATATATATATATATATATATATATATATATATATATATATATATATATAAGATCTGAGGTTATTGTTTTCCAGAAGTTAAGTAACCAATGAAGTTTAACGAAGGTTATCATAAGTGCTTAATACCGAAGTAGAGAGGATATACACTTTATTTGTTTTTTACATACGCAGCAATATGTTGCTAAACAGTTATGAGCATGTTTCGGTCAATTAGTTACCAGTAACTAGAGACCTCTTCAAGCGATACAGCTTATTCGCAAAGTTTACAATGAAAATACCAGTTTACAATGAAAATATTAGGTTTTCCTCCTTCCAGGGAGTTAATATCAGGCGGTCCCGTCAAATATTGTGAAAAATAAGATTTGGTTGTATGTAAATAACAGCCAATAGGGATGCAGATTCGAATCTGTGTTTGGATATAGGAATGAATGAGAAAGGGTGGGGGTTAAAGATCGAGATAGAGATAATGAAAGACCAAAAGGAATAGTATTGCGTGTGATGGCCGCTCTAACTTCTAAACATACTCGTGTGTATAGGTTCGAATAGTAGGGGAATATGGATTGGGTACATCTATGCTAAAAGGGGTTTCAGATTTAATCGGGGTTATTCAGTTATAAAAATGCTTTTAATTTGACTAGAATTTTTATTTGGTCAGAAAATGTACGACTTACGTTGCCCTCTTGTATATCCCCGCCCCACCACTTTCATCCCTTCACACATTACTGAAGAGGTTAAAAGATAAGGAAGAAAAGGAAAACACGTATGGGAGAAAAGAAGAAAAGAAATAAGTAAGAAAGAAAGAAGAGAAAGAAGAGAAAGAAGAAAAGGGCAAATCATAGATTGTGGTGATTCTAAGGCATGTCTTTATCCTTCTCATTCGTTCCCCATCCCCGTCCACTCCCCCAACCTTACTCCCATCTCTCATCTTTTTCCTTAATTTACTACGAGAAATTTTGAAAGTTGCATAGCAATAATATTAATAATAAAATCTCAACATGTATACAATTAACTTATCTCCATGCTTAGATATAATCATATACTCTAATTGTGATAATGGTAATTAAAAATAGAAGGTAATGGGGATAAACATGCTGGTGACTGTAATATTTATGATAATGATAATTTTTAATAATCATTATATTGATTAATAATGTTAACAATAATAGGAAGAAAGTGTTTTAAAGTAAAATTTAAAAAATAAAAATGTTAAGAATAATGAATTTCAAAAATAGTAGATGAGATGCAAACGGCAAAGGATAAAATTTAAGATATAAAATAAGTGTAAATAATTGATTTGAATATATCCACGTACGCATATATATCACATAGATTTTCCCAAATCTCAGTGCCCTGTATATCAAATTTCGAGTCTGTAGACTAAAATTTGACAGAGTTATTGCGTAGAGAAATGTACACAGACACACACACAGACAGACACGCTCACTTTTATAGATAGATAGATAGATAGATAGATAGATAGATAGATAGATAGATAGATAGATAGATGTACTTGGTGGTTTTGAGAAGTTGTGTGTGCGTTTTGATAATATTTCTGTTCTCAATTAGTCAAAGAGAAATCTTTCTACACTGAGACTATTTCTTGCTTTTATTCATATTTATAGTTCTCCTTTTCAGAGGAGCTGTTTTATATATATACTAGCAGTTCCGCCCGGCCCTATGTACTGTTCATAAGGTTATGTGCATATGTATATATAAAAAAAGTGTGAATATGTAAAGTAATGCCTTTCTGTATAATAGTCTTACTTAACTACCATAGAGAAAATGCAGACAGATATTTTCACTTATATATATATATATATATATATATATATATATAAGATGATGTACCAATATATATATAAGATGATGTACCAATATATATATATATATATATATATATATATATATATATATATAAAACAGTTCCCGAGTTCGAGATACACCTGAAGAAGGCCGAAGGATGATACGGCCAAAACGCAGTGGAAAAAACACTGAAGATGAGGAAGTGAGTCCAAAAAACGAAATCCATATATATACATATATATATATATATATATATATATATAGATAGATAGATAGATAGATAGATTGGGTGCAATATATAGTAATGATTTAAAAATTATAAAAAAATAAAGACTTATGGGCCACCACCGAGAATCGAAACCAAAACGTTCAGCTCACAATTTATTTTGCCTCTGCCGTCGATAATTGGGCTGTGAAAACATGTTTACTGCAAGGCTAAAAATTAAAACATGAACCAATAGCTACTACGTTATGCATTTGTAATCCCGGCATTCGACCTTGTTCGAATATGTTTTTCTTCACATATACACACCCACACGTAGGCACGTACATACGCACACACACACGCACGCATATACACATCCTCATACACACACTCACATTCATGCGCATACACACACACACACAAGCTATCGTGCACACACACACACACACACACACACACACACACACGAGCTGTGACGTCACTTCCTTTAAAATGAAAACCAGACATGCGCACCCAGAACACTAACTCCAGTATAAAAGTCAACAAAACCTGTCAACTTCCCTTTTTTACCCGGACCAGCGTTTGACCTGTTGAGTCGACGAACCGACCGCGCGCTCTAACGTCACTTTCCCTGCTACTGTAATGTGGGGCAAGCGCAAGTACACTTTATACGCTTTCTCTCTCCATGAACTGGATTGACTTTCTCACTCTATCTACCCTTCGCTTTTGGTCCATCGACACAGACATGTGCGCGACTCTCTACTGAGCTTAACCCTTTCTTTCTACAGGCCGGCTTGCCACTTCGCGTTTCTCTATTGCATTCCCCTTTCCTTCCGCACGCGTAGCTGTCAACGGCCGAATGAACACGTGTACACCCAAGACTTTCATTTCTCAACAGAAAAATAAACGACATGTTTATTTTATTCCAGCATTTGAGTTCTTTGTTTCCTTCATTCAATTCGTTTCATTATTTTTTCTTGTAGCGAGTTAGGGTATTTTATATCCTGGTCCGCAACAACCTTCACCTGGCGAATTTCATTTTTTAAAAATTTTTACACTTTTGCACCAATTTTTCCGGTCTAAACCCCAATTATAAAGTTTTTAATGGATTCAAATTAGGCACCGCCAAAACTGGGTGAGGGGGCAGGTAAGTACTTTTTGACGGACCGTCTTTTTAAAAATCTACCAAAAATCAGGTAATTATCCAATCAATACGAAATTTCCAGTGATTATTAAGAGAAGAATGAACTTTATAACAGTGTACTTATTTTTCATAAATGATATTTATATATATATTTTTTTTTGCTTACAAACCCCCCCTTTTTTTTGAGGGGGTTCCAAATATGCTTAAAATAATCATCTGAAGCCGAACAAAACATATCGTGTTGTTGTAAGGGACAGGATTATAGATTAAAAAAAAAAAAAAAAAACTTGTTTGCATACCTTATTTTAACGTCTGAATATCAGAACTTCGATTGTGTTTAATTATCCCGCTTTTGAGTTTTGAAGTGTGAAATTCGGTGAATATGTTAAGTAAAATAATTAATTTAAGTTAAGCAAAACAAAATTTTTTGTTAAAATATTTATACGAAAAAAGCCATTTTAAAATTTTTGATAAATAAATTAAAAATTTTTTTTTTAGCGAGCCGAATAATGCATGACCATTATTAAACAGGGCATGCTTTGAAGAATCGATACAAAAAAAAATTCGATAAATATTGTGCCCTTTGTGTTAAAAATATCATCATTTTTTCGATCCCGTTTGAAAATGTTTGGCGCCTTTCGACTACGGTGGATCAAACGCGCTGAAATAATTTTTTTTTTTTAATTCTGCTTTAAATTGCCCCCCCCCTTTGGGGGAGCCTGGCCCCCACACACATGCACATTAAAAACCAAACTCATACAAATGGTCACTCATCTGGTACTGGCCAGCCTCAGCATTAATAATACATTGAAATTTTCGTCACTGAAAAATAAGTTTTTTTTGGTCTGTTTGGTCTTCCATAGTTTGCTTTTTATCAAGTACAAATGTAAACATTGTCTAAATCGACGCGAAGTAACTGGTTGCCTATACGAATAAGTGGAATTATTTGAAATTCAGGTACTTATATTATAATATTTTTGCATATTCTCATAGAAAATCACCCTAAATCTTAGTTAGACAACAAATAAATAAATTAATTATTTCAAAAACCTTTTTTCTTTTTTTAACTATTTATATACGTTTTTTGTGCAAGACAAAAAATGTCAGTTGTTAACTTTTTGGGAAAATTTAACATTTAAAATTTAATTAAAAATAGTAGAAAAAGTTTTACATCATTATGATAAAATTCAAGGTTTTATCTTTCTGGAAAACAAAAAGTTACTCAGAAATAATGGATTTTAATAAATGTAATTTCGTTTTAAAAAACAAAAACAACTTGATTTTTCGGCCATTTTTGGCGGTGTCTAATTCAAATACATTATATATGAAGTTTCATGTCTGTAAGACCAAAAACTCTAGGAGGAGTGTGGTAGGCAAAATTTGTTAAACAAAAATATATACGTATACATAAATATATATAAAAACAAATTTGTGTTAACTATAAACTTTTTACGCAAATATTATGCAAGTATAAATCATGTAGAATATCTGTATGAATATAACGTAATAGTTAACTAAAGATGATTATCCCATTAGAAAACCGAAGCAACTAATAGGGAATTAATTAAAATGAATTTTTAAAAGAATATGCAAATTGCATGTTTAATGAATATGCAAATTAGCTAGATCTTTTGCTGGTGAGTGCAATTCCACAACCCATAAATAAGAAAATTGTATTTCTTTTAGATAAGTAGAAAAGAGGGTTTTTAATATGAATATCAATACACACAAAAGAAAAACGAATTTATTGGAGTATATATAGAGTGTGTGTGTGTGTGTGTGTGTGTGTGTGTGTGTGTGTGTGTGTGTGTGTGTGTGTGTGTGTGTGTGTGTGTGTGTGTGTGTGTGTAAATAGAAACTATTATTATAAAATCTAAGCATGAAGATAAGGAAAATCGAGCAAGTTGGCTGGAAATAGAAGAAGAAGAAGAAGAAGAAGAAGAAGAAGAAGAAGAAGAAGAAGAAGAAGAAGAATGAAGAGGAGAAGTTTACTGAACTCAAGTCTCATATCATGAAGAGCTGCTGCTGATGCTGTCTGCGTCTGCGAGCGACTGTCTCGCGGCCTTTGATCGGAACGGCTGTCTGGTTCTCGGTTTTCTTCTGCTACTGTTTTTTGTTTTGTTTTTTGTCTTTTTCTAGGTCGAAAAGAACGAGAAGAAGAAATAAAACAGACGATAACCCCGAGGATCAGACAATCCGCTAATTGGGCCGAAGCGTACGGGGAGGAGCGAATCTAGGACAAATCAATAACGAGTGTTTTGGGTTAGCATTTTGAAGAGTACCAATCAACATATGCAATAAGTAAACAATTAAAATTATGGTTCATTAGGTACATCCAACAGAATTAACCGCGCTTATACATGACATAATGAAAGTGCAATGTAAGCTAATATCTTCAGGCCAAGATCGCAATTTTTTTAGTGTTTTCAAGAAGAGATTATTTAAAAAAAAATGTTTTTCTTTTTTTACTCTCCGCAAAACCGATGAATTTTCAATAAATTCCCCCAAAAGCTAATAGCGGGAAAATTGAAACCGCATGTTATTTCTACATATTTTGACGTAAACAATGAAAAGAACGCGATTTTTAAAATTCTCTCAAAAATCGAGTAATTGATCAGTTAATTTTTTTACACTTTTTAGGGGAGGTTTTGACCTTTCTAATAAATTATAGCAAAGTACAAGGCACGAAAGAAACACTAAACAATAACAATGAAGAGTATTTTATTTGTAGCAGGAACTGGCAGGCCAGGCTGCGAAAAGAGGAGAATAAAAAAGAAAGTTCTTTTAAGGTCGTCGAAGGTCAGTCAGTACCGTGTCGTTCCGGCTGGATAGCAGTTGTCTCAAATCGAGACCGTCAGTGTTATAGCGAGATCTCCGGTGGACAGGGGATGAAAGAGGATAGTTTTTTTTTTTTTTTTTTTTTGTACATGATAGTCACCGCTTATCAAGGCCCGGAAGCCACTCGGGGATAAGTATTATTGCGTGTACAGTAATCAATGGGGTAATATCGCGGTAATCGTTAGTTATGGAGATTTGATAAAGTGTCTTACTTAAGGGGGCGGTTTATCAGAAATTTGTTTATGTTGGACTTAAAGACATCCAAGTTGTAGTCAGGTGGGAAACAGGCAAACGGAAGAGAGTTCCACAGGCGTGCACTTCTAAAAAAAGAAGCTTTGTTCATAGAATCTACGTTTTGATTTAGACGCTGATAAAGAGTGGGGAAAATTATTGACAGTGGTTTCAGCTAGACGTGTGTTTCTAGAAATGGTACAGTTATTTTAGAATTTTTGTGAAAAAAATGTTCTTGCTTTTCTGTGAAAAAATGTCCTTGCTTTTCTGTGAAAAGCTGGTTTTCCTGAAGAAGAAGAAGAAGAAGAAGAAGAAGAAGAAGAAGAAGAAGAAGAAGAAGAAGAAGAAGAAGAAGAAGAAAAATGTCTTTCTGGTAAAAAGTTCTGTTTTTTCTTTTTTTTTTTTTTTCTTAAGCAGAAATTGGACAAAGGCATATTAAATGTACAGAGTCTTACATAATTTCTTTGGCCAATGTACTTGACGACCACTATGTGTAGCGGTTATATAATTGTCTTTGGGTACTCACTTCAGGTGTATGTGTATTTTGATGCTGTGTGTAAGTAGAGGGAATGTGTGGCTCGTGTGTTTTTGTGTCAAGAAAACCTTTTTTTACTCATCAATAGAGAAAATTTCTCTTTTACCACTGATATCTAGGGTGAAAAGTTTATCAGTACGTGAAAGCATGCGATAAGGGCCAGTATAAGGTGAAGTTGGGTGGGGGTGTTGCTTTCACGTCGTCCTTTCTGAGAAAAACGTGAGTCCAAGATGAAATGTCCTTTGGGGCCGATGATCTTATGGTCTGTTCCCTAGTGTGCATCGGTGAGAGCTTACTAAAATAAGCTCACAGTCTTTCGACAGACAGAGCTGAATTGGTTGTTAATTCTATCGGGGGTCAGCATTTGACCTGGCAACGATAGAGGTACTCCATCGACAAGTTTGGCTGGGGAGTATCCTAGGTCCTCCTTGATTGATGCACGACAACCAAGAAGGATAACTGGGACATATTCACTCCATCGCTGTTGATCGGGGTAAGCACGTAATACTGCTTTCAGTTGGTGATGGAAGCGTTCTTTCATCCCGTTAGAAGCTGGGTGATAGCTTGTTGTCCGAATCCATGTAATCCCTAAGATCCTGGACAGTTCCTGAAATAGGTGAGATTCAAACTGTACACCACGGTCCATGGTGATGGTTGTGGGAACTCAGTAATGTGATATCCCACCTGATATAAGGGCTGGTGCTCCGGATTCAGCCGAAATGTCTGTGAGGAGAATGGCTTCAAGCCACCATGTGAAACGGTCTATACAGGTCAGGAGATAAGTAAATCGCTGACTGACCGTCCAAGGTCCAACCAGGTTGATGTGAACATGGCTAAACCGAATGTCTGGGATGCTGAATGTTCCGAGGGATGCACGGATATGCTTGTGCACTTTTGACTTTTGGCAGGATACACAGGAACGTGTCCAGGCAGTGATATCACGCCTCATATTTGGCCAGAAAAATCTAGCTGTAATCAGCTTCACTGTGGCTTTGCATCCGGGGTATGCCAGATTGTGTAGGGCGTCAAAAACAACTCTACGATGAGTCAATGGAACAAATAGTCGAGGTGGATCCGTTGAAGTATCACAAATGATCTGCGTGTCCGAGGTAGGCACGGGCAGTTATGTGAATTTGCAAGGTGCAAATTCAGGTAATGATAGATCCAAAGTTTCCAGACTTGGCTGGTCTAAGGCCATCTGCTGTAAGTCGATATCTAATGGTGAGGACAGAGAATTAATGGGAAGGCGGAACAAAGCGTCTGCCGCTGTATTCTGCTCACCTGAGATATGTTGGATATCGCTAGTAAATTGCAAAACAAAATCCAAGTGGCGCGTTTCGCGGGGAGGATATTTTTCGGCTTAGAATGCAGTGTGTACGTAAGTGGACAGTGATCAGTGTAGATCACAAATTGACGGCCCTCGAGTGAATTTTTTTTTTACATAGGAATCACCACTTATCAAGGCCTAGAGATCACTCAAGGATAAGGGTTAAAGAGTGTACAGTAGTCAATTGGACAATATAGTAATCGTTAGTAATGGAAATTCGGTAAATTTGTTAACTTAAGTGGAATGGCTCATCAAGAATTGCTTGCATTGGACTTGAAGACAATTGGATTGTAGTCAGCTGGAAAGCAGGAAAACGGAAGACAGTTCCACAGGCGTGTACTTCTAAGAAAGAAGCTTTGTTCATGGAATCTACGTTTAGATTTAGGCACAGATAAAGTGTGGGGTGGGAATTACTGATAGTGTTTTCAGCTAGACGAGTGTTTCTTGTGAAAGTTTGTTGAAGGGGGCCATAGATTGAAGCTCAGTCGAGCACTTGTCATGAAAATAACGATAAAGCAGAGACAAACTCACAACATCTCTTCTGTGAGATAGAGGTTGCAGGGAAGAGAAAAGGACCTCCTACGAGGCTACAAAGTCTATTTGTAACTCTATCAAGGCAGGACAAGTCCTTTCTAGCAGCTACTGCCCAGATGTGGCAACAGTACTTCATCTTCGGACGTACCTGGCTCTTATATAGATAGAGAACTGCATCAGCAGTGAGATATCTACTGGGTCGATAGAAGGATCCCACCATTTTTCCAGCGGCCTTGGCAACAGATTTGATGTACGTGTTCCATTTCAGATCAGGAGTAAAGGTCAAGCCTAGAAGCTTGTCAAAACATGACGCTTCCCCAAGACGAGAGCCATTCATTTCAATTTATGCCAGATGGGGATCAGAACGTTGATGATGTAAAGATAAGAGCTTGGTTTTAGATAGATTAAAAGTAACCAGCCACTCCTTTCCCCATTGTACAACGTGATCAAGATCAGAGGAGAGAGAATCGGAGAGAACTTGGTTGTTTATGGTCATAGATGTGCTACCATAGATGGTAGTGTTATCAGTATAAATGTCTACAAATGATGTAAGGATGTGATTTGGAAGATCATTAATATAGATCAGGAAAAGAGTTAGGCCCAGGATGGACCCCTGAGGGACTCCAGTAATAATACTGAGCTTCTGATTTTTTCCCATCAACTACTACTCTTATGAACCTATCAGAGAGAAATGATTTAATAATTGAGAAGACATTTCCAGCTATACCATAGCTGGAGATCTTGTGAAGTAAACCTTTATGCCACACCCTATCAAAGGCCATTTATATGTCAAGGGCAATTGCCCTAGAAAGGTTGCCTCCATCGAGAGATTTGCTAGTCCTATGAGATATAATTGTAAGCACATCTGCTGTAGATCTAGCAGAACGAAAACCATATTGTATGTCACTAAGAAGGTTATTTTTGCTACGATGGTTGATTACTTCTCTATTCAACACAGATTCCAGCAACTTACTCATGATGCACAGGAGACTTATTGGCCTGTACTGAGAGGGAGATAAGCGATCACCTGAATTCTTAAATACAGGGCATACTGATGAGATTTTCTAAGGTGATGGGAAGAAATTCTCCTTAAGATAACGTTTAAACAGTTTTGTAAGTATGGGCGCTAGTTCTGGTTGAAGTTTTTTGAATACTATAATTGGAATACCGTCAGGGCTGGTTGCTTTACTGGAATCAAGGTTTTTGATTAGCTTGGCAACATCATGTACAGATATTTGTATATCACATAGCATGTTTTCTGATACAGGAGGAAATATTGGGGGTTGGTGGCCTTGGTCGCAAAGGGTAGAATTAGCTGCAAAGTTTTTGGCAAAGAGTTGGGCTGACGAGATTACCTCAAGTCTACTGATGATAGTTGGGATAGAGCATACGCTCTTGTTCAGGATTCTGTTTGCTATTTGCCAAAACTGGTAGGAACCAAGCGGCTGCTCAGCTACTTTGGACTTGATGGACTGAGCATATAACACTCTTGCATTCTTTATTACTTTCTTACAATAGTTGCTGGCAGGCCTGAAAGCGGCTTTAGTCTCCATACATCTATTACGTTGGAAGCAATGGAAAAAGTGATTTCTGTGCACAATGGCAGCAGTATATTCTGGAGAGAACCATGGCTGGCTGTTAGGTTTTTGCTGGAACTCTTTCGAGGGTATGAAACGGTCTACACGTACAATTAACCATTCCGTCAGGTCTGATACTATAGAGGACACATCCTTTTTAAACATGGAATGCAGAGGGAGATCTGATATAAATGTACGGAAGCTAGTGATTCACTGCGAGGTACATTTATATCATAGCTAGGAGTTCACGGCCAAATGTGCTGTAATGTTGTTCTGTCGGTTTCAGCTGTCTCGGAAAGTATGCGAGAGGTTGTAACTGTTGTTGGTGCTGCTGTTGCAACATTACACCTACAGCTGTGCCCGATGCGTCAACAACCAGTGAAAACTGGGCATCAGGTACAGGATGTGCAAGTAGAGATGTTGTCGCCAGTTTTGCTTTCATTTCATTAAAAGCTTTAAACTGAATCTCATTAAGTGAGATTTTCTCATTTCTCTTCTTCCTGCTATGTAACAGGTCGGAAAGAGGAGCTAGAAGATCCACACAGTGTGGGATAAAGCGTCTGTAATAGTTTAACAGACCGAGGAAGTGCCTTGGCGAATTGAAGTGGGTAGGTAAAGGTCTTGTTGAGCCTTCACCTTTTCCGGTAATGGAGAGATACTGTCTGGGCTGATAATGTGGCCCAGGAAAACTAGTGACGAAGCACCGAAAACACATTTACCAGGGTTAATCCTCACCTGGTATTGCTGAAACCATTCGAATAGTAGGCGGAGGTGAGTAACATGTTCCTCAGGTGAGGCACTTGCCATGAGAATGTCGTCTATATATTTATAGATGGAGTCCAAGTAACGCACTACTTCGTCCATGAAGCTTTGAAAGGTGCTAGCCGCGTTTCTTAAACCGAAGGGCATAGTTAAATATTCAAACGCTCCAAACAGAGTTGTTACTACAGTTTTGGGTATATTGGCCAGATTCACTGGGATCTGATTGTAAGCCTTAACTAGTTTGAAGAAGGTTTTACAACCATGCAGAGAGAAAGCAAAGTCTTGTATAATGGTGGATTGGGTAACGATCAGGTACTGTGGTGGCATTCAGTCATCGGTAGTCCCCAATCAGACGCCAATCTCTAGAACATTTCAGGACCATATGCAAAGGAGAAGCCCATGGACTGGACGAGGGGCATATGATTCCCAGTTGCAGCATATCGTTGAACTCTTCACTGCTTTAAGTTTGTCAGCAGGGAGGC
Source organism: Euprymna scolopes (assembly GCF_053919585.1). Classification (NCBI taxonomy): domain Eukaryota; kingdom Metazoa; phylum Mollusca; class Cephalopoda; order Sepiida; family Sepiolidae; genus Euprymna; species Euprymna scolopes. The sequence continues at coordinate 67,294,250 of NC_136506.1, forward strand.
GTCGAGGTCGTGAGAATACAGGAGCATATATGGTGAGTTGTTGAGTGAGTTGGTTCACTCACAACAAAATTCAAGTTTATTTAATCCAGATAAGAATGTAAGACGGTCTGATATGGGTTATTGGAAGCAGCAATGAAGAATACTGGGCTGTTTGTTTTCACACCAGAGACAGAAAGTTCCATATTCACATCTAACAGCCGACGTCTGCACATATCCACTATCAGGTTGAAGTGGTGCAAGAAGTCTAATAATAGCTAATCCGTCATCTCTATATAGGCCGATATCCGTAGTATCAAATATGCTTGTGAGGGTATATAGAATGAATAATCCCACAAGATCTGATGCCTCTGCAGAGTCCCTGGCACCCATCGCCAAATCAAATGAGTTTGTCTTTTTAGTTTTATCCATTGGTTATTGTTATTTATTAGAACTGATTTTCTACATTTTTTACTGATGTTGATTTCTTCCGAGGATATATCCGTGGAAGAAATCAACATCAAAATGAGATGACGGATTAGCTATAATAAAAGACTCCAACAAAGTCAAGGGAGATAACTTTAAGAAAATCATACACAAGGAAATGAAAAAATTAGGCCTAAAAGTAGACGTATTAGCTAACATAAAACAACAAACTTCCTGTACATCACGTTAAATTTAGAAAAAACACATATGAACCCTACTTAAAAGATAACGCTACTCCAATATAGGTAAACCCTAAGTCCAATCACCGACCATCAATTATAAAACATATTCCTAACTCGATCGTAAGTAGACTCAGCAATAACATAAGTGATGAAAATGCATTTAACAGGTCAACCAATATCTATGAAACAGCCCAAAAATATAGTGGATACAAAAATATTGATATCAAATATAAGCAACAAAACACCAATAACTATAATAAAATTAAAAATAGAAAAAAAGAAATATAATCTGGTATATGACCCCATACAATCAAATGTTAAAAACAAAACTTGGCAAGAAATTTCTAGATCTTATCAAAAAACACTTTCCTGCAACCAACCCCTTACACAAAATTTTCAATAAAAATACCCTAAAGTTATCCTACTGCTGCTGCGAAAATTTAGAGATGATAATTAAAGCACATAATAAAAATATTAAATAAAAACAATGTAAACAACAACAAAATAAACAGTAAAAAAGTAGACACCATGACAAAAATAAAACTAACACAAAAGACACATATATAACTAGCAGAAATAATAATAATGATAATAATAATAATAAACCAACTCCGAACAACAACAACCATACTAGAAATAAAAATAAAAATACTAATAACGAACAAGATAAATGCAACTGTAGATACCGCACACTTTGCCCACTTCAAAATAAATGTCTAACCAAACGCATAGTTTACCAGGCCACAATATTTGCAACAGAAAACCCGAATAACAAGAAATATTACATAGGTATGACTTCCTTAGATTTCAAAAATCGATATTATGACCACAAATGTACATTCAACAATAAAAAACACCGCATGAAAACAACGCTAGCAAATAAATACTTGGAACTCAAGGAAAGCGGCCGTTCGCTGGTAGTCGAATGGAAAATAGTAAGACAAGCAAACACCTGACCCATGTAGATTATGCCTTCATGAAAAATTTGCTATCCTGTACTTTAAAGAACCCCAACATCTATTAAACTGTAGGAGAGAAATGGCGAACAACTGTGTTCATAGGATAAAATTTACTCTCGGATAGTGATACAAAATAACTTTAAAACTAACAAAAACAATAGAAAATAAACAAATAAATAAATAAAATGAATAAACATGCATATGCAAAAACTATCATACATATATATGCATATATATATATATATATATATATATATATATATATATATATATATATATATATATAACATAAAAAACCTAACCTAGATTTAAAACAGGTCAAGACACTAGATATTCAGGCTAAATAGAACACACACAAAGAACCAGAGCAACTAGAGGTCAAATGGGCCTTTGTCCTATGAGTGCATGTCCATTGGCTGATAGGAAGGGTGCGGTGGATACTAGAAAGCTGATTGGTTATATAAAATCTCAATAGAAGGTGCGTATATAAAACGACAGACAACCACAAAATTCGCGCATAAGCCTGAAGAATCCTAGAGTGGATGAAACGCGGAATATTCAGTGTAGCTTAATCGCCATATATATTTTATAAATTACTATATATATATATATATATATATATATATATATATATATATATATATATATATTTACAAACTTATATTTTGAATAGATTAGTTGCCTGTCTAGCCGCACTGATGAGCTGTGAAACAGTGAAACAGTAGTGTATGTGGATGACTATAATGCTCCTCATCTTGAGTTGAGCATATTGAGAAATGATACACGAATTACCATTAGCGTATAAGTGATGCTCTTTGTGTTAACAAATCGAGCTTAGGTAGTTCGGACGATGTCAAAACATCGTTAAACTCATGACTCACACAGCCGCCTACAGCATAGTGGTTAGGAACCTTGACTGTCGTACAGACGGTCGGGTTTCAATCCTGGCTTGAGTTAGTTGCCTGTCTAGCTGCACTGATGAGCTGTGAAACAGCGAAACAATACTGTATGTGGATGAGTGTGCATATATATATATATATATATATATATATATATATATATATATATATATATATATATATATATATATATGGTTTGAGTTTGGTGTATGAAATAATACAGCAGGCTGGTCTCTTTAGTAAAGAAACTGGAAGGCAAAATGTCGTCTGCCCTGAGTGATGAGCACGCCAAGAAAAACAAACCTTTCGTAAACAAAATGTTATGTATTTCGTTTTCTGTTTGCTTTTTTTTGTTTTTGTTTTTGTTTTTTTTTTTGTTTTTTGTTTTTTAAAACAAAATTCATCAGTATTAGAAAATGTTTCTGTTTTTTTTTTTTTTTTAGTTTGTTTTTAGAAGGGAGACGAGAAACAAGTTTCTTCTCGAAGCTTTTTTTTCTGATCCCGTTTTTTGATTGCGCTGTTCGTATCGGCTATATGGAGAAAAAGAATAACTTTTTAGTTTTTTGTTCTTGTTATTGTGAACGTTTTTTTTTTTTTTTTTTTTTTTTTGGTTTTTTCGTGAGAAAAGTCTCTTACTGTCTTTGCGCCTTTGCGATATGGTCCCTTTCCGTTTTTTCTTTTTTTATTCAAGGATCGGAAGGTTTGCGTTCTTTCGGGTCACCATTTTTAGGAGAAGGTAATTGTTTTACCTTCCTAATAGATTATAGCAAAGAACAAGGTACAAAAGAAACACAAACTTCTTTTTAAACAATAACATTGAAGAGTATTTTATTTGTAGCAGGAACTGGTAGGTCAGGCTGCTAAAAGGGAAGAAGATGAAGAAAGTTCTTTTAAAGTCATCGAAGGTCAGTCAGTACCGTGTCGTCTCCGGCTGGATAGCAGTTGTCTCAAATCGAGACCGTCAATGCTATAGCGAGATCTCCGGTGGACAGGAGACAAAAGAGGATAGATGTTGCTAGGCTGGCGGTCCGGATCTGACTGCTGACGTTCCCTTAAGACTTTTAGGGAGCAGATGAATCAATGCGCTCTGTTAGCGGCATGTTTTACAATCTGTTAATATTAAATAAAGTGTGACTTTTAGTTTATGTCCATACAAAATTCTGTATAGAAAATAAGTGTCCGAGAGAGTTTTCATGTCAAGTGCTCGACTCTATGGTCGCCCCTCGCCAAACTTTCACAAGAAACACTCGTCTAGCTGAAAACACTATCAATAATTCCCCCCACTCTTTATATGTGCCTAAACTTAAACGTAGATTCCATGAACAAAGCTTCTTTCTTAGAAGTGCACGCCTGTGGAACTGTCTTCCGTTTTCCTGCTTTCCAACTGACTGCGATCTGATTGTCTTCAAGTCCAACGCAAGCAATTCTTGATGAGCCGTTCCACTTAACAAATTTACCGAATTTCCATTACTAACGATTACTATATTGTCCAATTGACTCGTGTACACTCTGTAACCCTTATCCTCGAGTGGTATCTGGACCTTGATAAGTAGTGATTCCAATGTAAAAAAAAGGAAAGTTAATTTAAGGATTTAGTTAAGATTTAAAAAAAAAAAGGCCTCAGTTTTAGGAATTAAAAATTGATATTTCTTAGAATAAAGAGGAATTTAATAAAAATAATTTAAATATTACTTTTTTCAGGCTACAAATTACGATATTAAAATTTAATAATAAAGGAAATCTTGTCAGTTAGCGGCCTCCATGTCAACAAGAAACGTCGTATTAGCCGTTGTCTTATCAAAATTTTCGATATGACTCATTAGTATTTGTAGTTTTTGTGGATTAGATTCTGCATTCGAGAGATTTCCTACAGATTTTTGCTGTTTTCATTATTGTTGTTGTTGTCCTTGTTGTTGTTTTTTTTGTTTGTTGTTTTTGTTATGTTAAACTTGAAATTAGCAAGCAATTTTTTGTTTGTTGTTTTTGTTATGTTAAACTTGAAATTAGCAAGCAATTTTTTGTTTGTTGTTTTTGTTATGTTAAACTTGAAATTAGCAAGCAATTTTTTGTTTGTTGTTTTTGTTATGTTAAACTTGAAATTAGCAAGCAATTTTTTGTTTGTTGTTTTTGTTATGTTAAACTTGAAATTAGCAAGCAATTTTTTGTTTGTTGTTTTTGTTATGTTAAACTTGAAATTAGCAAGCAATTTTTTGTTTGTTGTTTTTGTTATGTTAAACTTGAAATTAGCAAGTTTCTAAAAATAATCAGGCACAATTTATTAGTTGTACTTGCATACTCTACAGTTGTAAGTCATGTTTAGTTTCAGAGCAGTTTCCGATGGTTAGATGTTCTATACAAGTCCTGGGGGTGACTGGTTCTAAGTAGACAGTTCTTGGGTTGGAAGCCACAGAGCAAAATATTTTTGTTGACACAAAGAAAACATATGCGAAGTTGCTACAGAAAAGATTTAATTTTTATGGAGCAATTCTGGTTTCTGATTGGTTGATAGCAGAACGTGAATTAATTTGATTCGTCAGTTCCCAGCAGCATCGTTGATAAATAGAATCTCCCGACTGTGCGGGATCATATGCCCATTATAATTGGGGAGGGTCTTCTAGTGGCTTCAGCTGCAGGGAGACAAGGTAGTAGTACATGTCCAGGCCTTGCCACCGGGCTTGCCGGTGGGGCAAGTTTATTGCTTGCCGCCTGAGGCGCCCCGACCGGGGAATGCCGACGAGGTTATTCGGGCAATTTTTGCAATTGCAGAAGTGCCCCTCCTTTAGGGGAACCTGCTTTAGATCCCTACTTTCGTGGCCTTGTGCCAAATATTGCTGATGTGGGCAGCAATTTGAATAATTACCCCCGTTACAGTAAAAAATTGCAACACATGCAAACAATGGAAAGACAAAAACAGAACCAAGGTGAAGCTACAAAACGTGCTAGTCATCTCAACTACGCTTTACACATGCGAGGCATGGACACTGAATGCAGATTTACAAAGGAGAATTCAAGCAGTAGAAATGAAATACCTCAGTAGACTCCTTGACATCTCATATTGTCACAAACAATGACGTCTGCAGAAAGGTCACTCAACAAGTGCGTTACCCTGAAGACCTACTGACCCTAGTTAAAAAGAGGAAACTCATATGGTATGGGCACTCAACATGCTCAGAAGAACTTACAAAGATCAACCTGCAAGGAAAAGTCCAGGGGAAGAGAAGGCAAACAGGCAGACTAGACAGACAGAAGAAGTGGGTCAACAACATGCTTGATTGTACAGGGAACAGTTTTGATGTTATCCAGCCAGTCGTCCATAACCACACCAAGTGGAGCCAACTGGTTTACCATTCATCCACTATGCAGCGCCCCTACGACCTTGGCAGATTACAGGGCCAATAATAGTAACAACAACAAACAGTAGCATGCAGAATGGGGGGGGGCAAAATGGTGGCCATGGGTATCCAAAATGAGGCCATGCAGTCGTATTCAAGTTATTTCTCTTTCCCATAATATTTCTCAATACGAGGATTTATACTTGAGTTTTGGGGGCATACACTGAAGATATTGCCCCTGTGCATCGCAAGGGCATTCCTAAACCTCTGCACATCACTGTATACCAATCTTTATTGTTCAAAATTTGTTTTTTGTTGGGTTTTTTTTTCTTTCAATAACTTTTTTAACTTTGATTCATAGACGATGCTCAATTATGTGTATGTATTTATTTTTATTAAACGACAAAGTTTAATATCTGCTCTGATATTATTTTTGTTCTCGGCCAGTCAAAGAGAAATCTTTCTAGGCTGAGACTATTTCTTGTTTTGTTTTGTTTTGTTTTTGTTTTGGTTTTGTTTTTGTTTTTTTGTTTTGTTTTTTTCATATTTAGAGTTTCACTTTTCGAAGGAGCTGGATTTTCTCTTACTTTAAAAAATTAACCTTGTGTCTTACTCTGCCATCATAGAGAAGCAAGTAAATAGGGATTTCAATTAGTCAAGTACAACCGTCATAATAGCACAAATGGAGCACAATATAGATCAGCCATATATCAGAACGGAAGGGGAAAAGAACGTTATAGTAAATGAAATGGTGATTAAAAAAAAAAATTGTACAAGAAATATTTTATTAATTTCTATTTATTGCGGACTATTATCCTCATCTTTTTCTTAGTTGTTTCACAACGTTTCGGCAAACTATTTCCCTGGCCTTCATCAGGTGGTAACCACGATGGATAAGAACCCTGAATCTTTTCAGTGCATTCACTGCAATTACTGCCTTCCGTAGTTGTTATCATCTCACCACGTTTTGGCCAAGTAAGCCTCTGGCCGGCTTTGGGTAGGATTGAAACCGCTATCTTCAGACAATTCTCACCTTGAACCGTAGAGATTCAACGTCTCTATCAACTGCGCCACGGGCCCCAAAGGGCGATCAAGGTTGAATTGTTTAGTCTTATAAATACATGTTTATTTATTATCTGATCTTCCATAGTCGGATCCGTACTGAATGGTACATATTATTTTAATTGGAATTCATTGAGATGAGTATTATTTATTAATTTCTATTTATTGCGGACTATTATCCTCATCCTTTTTTCAGCTGAAGGAATGTTTAGTTAATAATGAAGACAACGAAAGGAAGTCTCATTTTAACATTTAATAAACAACTTTATTTGTTATTTTCGTTAGTAGCTTTGGTAGCAGAGAGAAACGTATTAGTAAGAGAGTTCATTGAAAGAGAGAGAAAAGTGTTCAATGTGTTTAAAGATAGATTTGATATCATGCCGGCTGGTTGAAGAAGAGAATAGTTCTGTGTTCATACGCGCACATGTTTATAGCTAGTAGTTGCCGGGGCAAAAGAGAAAGAAAGGACAAAGTCTTCAGTGTACTAATGTGTTGCCGTGCGTGAGTATGAGTTATATCAACGAGAGTAGTCATGTAGAATGATAAATAAAGTTTGTGTGGGTACCGCACGTGGAAATAAATGATAGTTTGAAGAGAGCCATAGCTAACTCGTTGTACTCACGTCGAAGTCTGCTCCCAGGTAGGGTTAGGATCAAAGAGGATTAAAGGTTCGTGATTTCGCCTTTTATATACTCGGTTACGTGATTGAGAGCTGGCTTGTGATTGGACAAGCCAGGAGGACATGGATTTCAAATCTCGTGAGAAGTAGCACCAGCCTGTATGTAGCGAGTGTCGGCTGCTACAGATCTCAAATTCACTCCCTGAATTTAAATACGACTCGAATATTGGTTCGACGCTTCCAGTCTATTTTCATAGGTTTAAAACAATATTTATGAAAAGATGCTAACAATGGTCTGATGAAGAAAAAAATGATACTCTTGTTGCAAAAGTTGAAAACTGGAGAAAATACTAAATACATGGGGGATATGGCATTGAGTGAAAACAACAGAAATTTTGACAAAAATTTTCGATGAAAGAGATAAATGTTTAAATGTCGTAAAACAAGGACAATGATTTTGTTCATACGCGATATAAATGTTTAAATATCATAAAATATGAGAATGAGGATTTTGTCACATATGCTGGAATAGGTAACGCATAGTGTGGGACATTTAATTTAACATAATTATCGAGCGACATGTTGAAATGTCTAATTTTTGCCCAAGATCTAACGATACAGAAGGAAAAAGAAATTAGATAAAAAAATTCTTAGTAGTATAGAACAGGGTCCAAATGTTACGCTGCAAAAGGTAACGGAGGAATACCAGCGTCTAATAAACATAAAAAATATAATCTTAATCTATATATATATAAAAGTGAAATTGTCTGTCTGTGTGTGTGTCCGTGTGTGTACATTTCCCTACCAAACTACTCCGTCAATTTTCAGTCTACAGACTCAAGATTTGACATAAGGAGTATTGAGATTTCAGAAAATCTTTTTAATCGGTTTTCGGCCAGAAATTTGGCTGTCAAGGGGTCAAAGTTCAACGATTTGGCCTTTGAAAACTCTACCAAACTTCTCCACCGATTTTGGGTTTAAACACTTGAATTTTTAGATGTAGATTACTTGGACATGGATCAAACTTTTTAACTTGATTTGAGCCCAAAGCAATAAATGTTAAGGGGTCAAAATTAGGATCAAAGTAAAAAAAAAATTGACCTCTGCGATCTCTACCAAATTACTCAGCTAATTTTTGGTCTAAACATTTAAATTATTTTTTTTTTACAAAGGAGTAACCACTTATCAAGGCCGGGAGGATAAGGGTTTATGGGTTTACATTAGTCAATGGGATTATATCGTAGTAATCGTAAGTAGTGGAAATTTTGTAAATTGGATTACTTAGGGGACGGTTCATCAAGAACTTGTTTACGTAGGGCCCGAGCAAAGCCGGGCTGAACTGTTAGTTAAAAAAACATATCAGGGATACAGACTAAGACAAAAGTTGAACTCAAGTAAAGAAAATAAATATGCAATGTGTGTGGTGGAAGCATATAAAAATGACTAAGGATAAAATATAATTTAATTGTAGGCGTGTTGGTCATAAACGTTCCCATTCTCTGACGAAGCAGAGACAAGTAAAAACAAAGTCGCAATCGAAGGTGAATATAAAAACGAAATAAAAAAGGGCCAAAGAAGAAAGAAAGAAGAAAGTACTTAAATCTATATAATTATAAAAACTCAGATGACCTTGTAACGGGTCTTGTAACCCACAACCGGTTTATAACTTCTAGTTACGCATGCCTACATAAATATAAGCCCGTAACAGCGTAAACAAATAAACACAATTTGCTACTTTTGCAGAATTTGACCTGAGCACTGAAATATTAACGTTATTATTTAGAAATTATTATTTAACATGGGATGGGTGGGGATGTTTTCAACTATTCTGTGTTACAACTATACTGTCGCAATTTTCTTACAAATAAATCAACTTTGACTCATTGACACCCGTAAGAACAATTTACAATGGTGATTTCCTCATCGCCTTCCTCTTTTTTAATTTATTCTCCATTTTTTTAATACACCTTTCTTAAAAACATTCATACATTTTCTTCTACACTACCAACATAAATAAATAACTTCAAAAATACGTTTTGTTTTAATTTGTGTTACAAATAAATAATCAACATGACAATAAAACGTATTGTTTTACTGTGTACGTTTTCAGCATCCCAATTGTTTTTTTTGCGTTTAAATTAAAAGATATATCAAAATTTGAATTTAACTTTAAGTATCATGGTATCTGTTCAGTGCACATTTACCTATAAGTATGGCAAACCACTTATAATTTAATGGCTGTAAGTTTTATTTTTTTCAAAAATAAACAATTATAAACAGAATGACTGATAGAAATCTATTTATATTCTTTTTTCATTTTAATATACTTTCATAGAAATGTCTCTGTTATTTCACAAAAAAACTATTTTCTTTACGTCACAAGTGTCACACTGTCACACTCATACATTAATTCCATAGCTAACATAGCATACTGACCCAACGGGTCAGGGGTAGTCTAGTATAACATAAATGGTCAGACCGAAAAATTGTTATTCGATTCAGGAAGTGATATATTTGTAATAAGCCAACGAACTTGGAAAAAATAGGTTTTCCATGATTGTTTTTTTTTTGTATAGGAGCCACCACTTATCAAGGCTTAGAGGCCACTCGAGGATAAGGGTTAAGAGTGTACAGTATTAGAATCATAGTAATCGTTAGTAGTGGAGATTCAGTAAATTCGTTAACTTAAGTGGAACGGCTCATCAAGAACTTGTTTGCATTGGACTTGAAGACATCCATATGGTAGTCAGCTGGAAAGCAGGTAAATGGAAGACAGTTCCACGGGCGTGCCATTCTAAGAAAGAAACTACATGTAGGTTTAGGAACAGATAAAGAGTAGGGGAATTTATTAATAGTGTTTTCAACTAGACGAGTGTTTCTTGTGAAAGTTTGATGAAGGGGAACCATAGATTGGAGCTCGACAAGCACTTGCCATGTAAATAACGATAAAGCAGAGACAAGCTCGCAACATCTCTTCTATGAGAAAGAGGTTGCAGGGAAGAGAAAAGGGCATGTCCTACTAGGCTACAAAGTCTATTTTGAACTCTATCAAGGCAGGATAAGGTTTTTCTAGAAGTTCCTGCCCAGATGTAGCAACAGTACTCCATTCCTGGACGTACCTGGCTGTTATATAGGTAGAGTATAGCATCTGGAGTGAGATATCTACTGGAACAGTAGAAGGATCCTATTTCCAGCGATCTTGGCAACGAATTTGATGTACGTGTTCCATTCCAGATCAGGAGTAAAGGTCAATCCCAGAAGCTTGTCAAAATATGAAGCCTCCCCAAAACGAGAGCCATTCATTTCACTTGATGCCAGATGAAGATCAGAGCGTTGACGATGTAAAAATAGAAGCTTGGTTTTAGATGCATTAAAAGCAACCAGACATTTTTTCCCCCATTGTACCACATGCTCATGATCTGAGGAGAGACAATCAGAGAACTTGGTTGTTTACGGCCTTTGGTGTGCTACCATAGATGATAGTGTCATCAGTATAAATGTCTACAAATGATGTAAGGATGTGATTTGGAAGATCATTAATGTAGATCAGAAAGAGAGTTGGGCCCAGGATAGACCCCTTGAGGGACTCCAGCATTAATACTGTGAGCTTCTGATTTCTACCCATCAACCACTACTCTTATGAACCTATCAGAGAGAAATGATTTAATAACTGAGAAGGCATTTCCAGCTATACCGTAGGTGGAAATCTTATAAAGTAGACCTTTATGCCATACAAACACAAGAAAGATTGACAGAGGCATCAGGTACAAAATAAAATTTCAGAGGAAAACTAATGAAATAACGATGTGAAGAGACACAGCAATAAGTACCCACTGTTGGTGTAGAGAAGCACTGTCACTCGAACCTAAAACCTGTCTGATACAAAACATAATATGAAAATAAAAAGATAAATATAAATTAAGGCACTATCGAGGTTCAATGTGGCAGGCAGAGTATCTCGTTCAGGTGAGGTTTTCTCAGTTGGGAGGAAGGCAGATAGAAAAATATGACAGCTGCTTGAGTGAAGAAGCAAGCAAAGAAAAAGCCTCTTACACTCGACAAGTACAATGCTGAGTTAAGAAGAGTTCTGTCCCTTTTTTTCTTTTCTCTTTCTTTGTATTTAGAATAAACGAACCCTTCGTCATGGTTGAAACACAAACACAACTTTGTTCTCAACTTGAAAAAATTTACATAACCAAACTAGGAATTAATTCCGGGAAAATATATTCGGTCCAAAAAAGAAAAACTATAGAAAATCTTTCAACTGAATTGTAATATTTTATTCATGAAGAAAAACTCATAATTTGAAAGTGTATGTACTTCCTTGTTCAAAAAATATTTTTGGTCAAGATTGGATTGCACTGTTTAACTTATGGGAATTACCGATTAATTCTTTCTGTGACAAATTTATTGTCACAAAGAATAATAAGTTAAAGAAAAAAACAAAAAGATTTACTATCGATTTGAAACGTGAATTCCCTCACAGTTTTTTAGAAAGACTCAGTCTGTGCCAAAAACAGAAGTTAACTTCGAATTAAAAGAAAATGCTAAGCTTATTTTTAAACCCAAAAGAAAAGAACCATTTTCGACACTAAATGCAATAAATGAGAAATTGAAAAAGTTGGAAAAATGACGTAATTTCAAAAGTCAATTACTCGAAAACTGCATTGCAAACCGGAAAAAAAGTAGAGTATGCACTGATTTTTAGATAGGATTAAATGACTGTTTGAAAGACCATGTATATCCCTTCCATCTCAGAAGATATATTCACTAAATTAAACGTAGTACTAGAAGAGTGTTTTCAAAGTTGGATTTGTCTGATTAAAGTCAGAGAAAAATATTCGAAGTCCTGAACAATGCATACATATGAAGGATTTTTTTAATCTTAATTATCTTCTTTTGGATTGAAGGTGGCTCCACACCTGTTCCAGCTAATAATGGACACAATGTTGGTTTATATGGAATATGCAATCGCATATTTGGATGATATTGGGATTAAAAACGAAAATACAAAAGTCCATATGAAAGCAGTATTTCAAAGAATTTAAGAAGACGGATTCAAGCTGAGTTCTGAAAAAATGCGAGAAGATAAAATATTTAGAGCAGATCATTGACATTGAAAGGGCTGAAGCTATTAATAACATGTCCTTAGGATTATTAAGCTTCTATAGCATATATATTACAAAAGTATATTCTATGAGAGCTGCATTAAATAAGTTGGTCAAAAGGAGTACAAAGTGGATATGAGCAAAAGAATGCAAATAGGCTTTTAAAACAACAACAAATAACGAACTTACCTTCAGCTGGAATCTGAGAGAGAGATGCCATGAAAATTGACTGAGCTTTTATGCTAAACCCGAGTCACATGTTTATAGATCATGTGATAGGGGGGTGGGAGTAAAAACGGTCTGAGAAGTGGAGGAGAAGGAAGGAAATGAAGTCAACAGACATTTTGTTTAACCACTGTTAACCACCACTGTAATTTATTTTTTATTTATTTATTTATTTATTTTTTTTTTTTGGAAAGGAAAATTCGGCAACGGAAGTTATTCCAACACATAATTCTATTAAATTATAATTTTTAAGTAGAATATATACTTTCAAAGAAGATAGGTCACGTCGATGGGTTATCAATATTGATACCTAAATATATGGAACCACTCAAAGAAACAGTAATAACAGCACTAAGAGATGAAAGTGTATTGTCGGGTCTGTTATGCAATACTATTAGAGAACTTCCGGATACACTAGAAGATGTGAAAAAAGCAGTGGATAAGGATGCTTTCATTAGAAAAATGAAAAAGCAAGTCTAGTTGAACAAGAAAAATTAAATGGGAAATAGTGTGCTACACTTTTCTCTATGTGAACAGGTATTGCTGTGTGCAGATAGAGTAATAATGCCGACTACTCTGAAGCAGAGAATACTCAAAGAATTTCACACGGATCATCCAGGAGGTTCACGAATGAAATCGTTAATGAGAAGTTATATGTATTGGCCCAGGATCGACCAGGATATAGAAATAGTGGTGAAACAATAGAGAGGATGCCAAAATACATTTTGTACATTCAGCTTCGTTTATTTTTAATCAGTTCATATGTGTGTCACGTTGGTTCAGTGGTAACGTCACCAGCTTTGAAAACTACAGTTTTGCTTTTGGTTTCGATTCTAGCTGATGGCACCCAAATACGTTTTTTTTTACTTTGGAAATCACGACTCTATAATAATACGTATATACAAAATCGGGACAAATTAAAATATCATATTTAAGCGCATTTTACGACTGGCTAAAGGCTTCCCCCTACTAGTATGACATAAAAGGAAACAAATTTCCGTGCAAAAGACATTGGAATCAGTTAAGACCCAGACACATAAGGCACAAAAAATTCTGAAAAAATTCCAATGGAAATCCTATATGACGTTTGAGATTCCTGTCCAAATAAATCATCATTCTCCAATGGAGGTATTCATGAACTCAAGGCCAGAAATACCAGTGTGTCAAATGTCATAATGGCAAGGATTGAGTAAGAAAATACCCAGAAAAAAATTAAATAAATTTTGTTCAGACTCTAAAAACAGAAGATATTAAAGCTAAATTTCACGGGAAAATTTAGCTCAGGGAAAGGTGATGTAACAAATATGAATATATCCGGGTCTTTCCTCTTTACAAGATTATGATTGGCTGATTAAACCATAAATAACAACTGGTGGAGTCACGTGGGGAGAGATGTCAAAAGGTACACAAGCTTCATGCTAGGAACACCATCTATGAATATGACACTCGTTCTGTACCGTGACGTTTCAGATTATTACTCGAACTGAAGCAAGACTGCTCAGCTATTTCATACGATATATATCCCCCTGGCGGGATCATATCACCAAATAATATAAATTAAATAAAAATAAATCCAAGGGAGATAACTCAGATAATTGAGCTGTTGATCCTTACATTTACGCAAATCTTTTCATTACTCAGAGTAAGATCTTTTCAACCCGCATTCATGTTACCATCTTGCAACAGCTTCATGAATATAACGACAGTGCCATGATCAGATGGATGCATGGCAGCAAAACAGAAGAAAGAATCCTATTAGAAACTTGATATTGGTGGCATTTTAAATGTTTTACATCTCAACTTTTTTTTTTTTTTTTTTTTTTTTACAAAGGCATCACCACATTATCAAGGCCCAGAGGCCACTCAAGGATAACGGTTAAAGAGTGTACAGTAGAAGTTGGTCAATATAGTAATCATTAGTAATGAAAATTTGGTAAATTTAATAACTTATATGGAACGGCTCATCAAGAACTTATTTACGTTAGACTTGAACACAACCATATTGTAGTCAGCCGGAAAGCAGGAAAACAGAAGACAATTCCACAGGCGTGCAGTTCTAAGAAAGAAGCTTTGTTCATGGAATCTATGTTTAGGTTTAGGCACAGATAAAGAGTGGGGGAAATTATTGATAGTGTTTACAGCTAGACGAGTGTTTCTTGTGAAAGTTTGGCGAGGGGGGACCATAGATTGAAGCTCAGTTGAACACTTTCCATGAAAATAACGATACATCAGAGACAAACTCGCAACATCTCTTCTGTGAGATAGAGGTTGTAAGGAGGAGAAAAGGACATCTCCTACGAGGCTACGAAGTCTATTTTGAACTCTATCAAGGCAGGACAAGTCCTTTCTAGCAGCTCCTGCCCAGATGTGGCAACAGTATTCCATCCTTGGACGTACCTGGCTCTTATATAGATAGAGAATAGCATCAGCAGTGAGATATCTACTGGATCGATAGAAAGATCCCACCATTTTTCCAGCGGCCTTGGCAACAGATTTGATATACGTGTTCCATTTAAGATCAGGAGTAATGGTCAAGCCCAGAAGCTTGTCAAAACTTGAGGCCTCCTGAAGACGAGAGCCATTCATTTCAATTGATGACAAATGTGGATTAAAATGTTGATGATGTAAAGAGAGAAGCTTGGTTTTAGATGCATTAAAAGTAACCAGCCACTCCTTTCCCCATTGTACTACATGCTCAAAATCAGAGGAGAGAGAATTGGAGAGTACTTGCTCGTTTACTGTCTTAGATGTGGTACCATAACTGGGTTGCCCATGTAAGTGTGGTACCTCCTATATCAACTCAATAACATGCATGAATATCCTAAGCACGAGAGTGCATGGAAGATGAAGAAAAATATGGCCGGAGTACATACGAAGTGACTTGTCTGCTTACAACATGACAGGATTGGAGTGCATGGAGAGCAAGCATAAGACGTTAGTGTTGCAAACGATGAAATCTGGAACACATGCAGCATCTTAAATACTGAAACTAAACAGAGAGAATTCTGGCCAAACACAATTCAAAATATGCGAAAGTCATATGCTCAGTCTATCAAGTCCAAAATAAAAAGCAGAGGCTTGATTCCCATGAGTTTTGGTAAATAACAAACAAGATCCTGAACAGATGCCCGTCCCTTTTCCTGACAATCTGAGGTGATTGTGTCAACATCTGACCAGCTCAAACTCTTTGCCAAGAATTTTGTATCAAATTCAACTCTATGCAATCAGGACCAACTATCTTTCGAATATCCTCAAAAGACCAAAAATAATCTGAGTGACATTTATATATCTGTTCAAAATGTTGCAGCATTCATCAAAAACCTTGATCCTAACAAAGCAATTGATCCTGACAATATTCCGGTCATAGTACTAAAAAAGCTGCAACTGAAACTAGTATCCATTCTTGCAAATCTGTTCAATCGATGCCTAAAGAAGAAATACTTCCCAACACCTTGGAAATCTGCTCAGTATTTAAAAATACTGGAGATTGATCTTCTGCATCACAATACAGACCAATTATCCTTCTGTGCATCATAAGTAAGTTGCTTGAATCTGTGCTAAATAGAGAAATTGTCAACAACCTCGGTAAAATCATCCTCCTCAATGACAAGCAATAATAAAGTTTCCGTCCTGCAAAATATACAGTTCATGTATTGACTGTAGTTTCATATAAGATCAGTGAATTTATCAACAGGGGCTTCCTCTCTACAGCAATAGCTCTTGACATATTAAAGGTATTTGACAAGGTTTGACATAAAGGTCTAGATCTCAAGATCTCAATCTATAAAATATCTGAAAATATCTTCTTAATGAATGAACACGCTTTTTCTTATAGGTTTATACAAGTAATCATCGATGGGCAGAAGTCCAAAGCTCAAAATATCAACGCCTGTGTTGACAGAGTTAAAGAAACAGCTTCCAGACCTAGTAGGTGATGCAATTTCCTCCTCCTTGCAACCTCTTTTCCACAGAAGAGATATTGCAAGCTTATCTCTGTTCTATCATTATTCTCATCTGAGCTTCAATCTATGATGCCCCCTGCCAAACTTTCACAAAAAGTACTCGTCATGCTACAATTACTACAAAAAACTTCTCCTACTCTCTATCTGTGCTGAAATTTAAATGCAAATTCCATGAGCAAAGCTTCTCTCCAAGAACTACTATCCATTAGAACTCTGTTCTACTGGCCTGCTTCCCAGCTGACTGCAACATGGTCATTTTCAAGTCCAGTGTAAACAAATGTTTGCTGTCCCGCCCTCTTAAATAATCAAATTCGACCCAATTTCCACCCAAAACAATCACTAAGCTGTTGTCTCAATAACCATTGTACATTAATTAACTCTCATCTTTGAATGGCCTTTAGGCCTTGATAAGTGGTGACTCTCTTGTAAAATAAAGTTATAATTCACTTTTTCTTTGTGTTGAGAATTTGACCATAATTTAATGTTTTAATCGTTTGTAAGTTGAAAATGCAATAGTAAAAATATTTGTTTAAATGGTGGTGACCGAGAAAAAGAATTGGGAATAAAAGTTTAATCTTTTTCAGGACAAAAGTATAACTTACGGTAGATCAATTAAAAAAATGACTAATGTATTAACACGTATTAAATAAAAAAAATATAATTTAAGGTAGATCAATTAAAAAATGACTAATGTATTAACATTAAATAAAAAAATATTTTATTTAAGGTAGATCAATTAAAAAAATGACTAATGTATTAACACTTCTTAAATAAAAAATATTTAATTTAAGGTAGATCAATTAAAAAAATGACTAATGTATTAACACTTATTAAATAAAAAAAAATATTTAATTTAAGGTAGATCAATTAAAAAAATGACTAATATATTAACACTTATTAAATAAAAAAAATATCATTTAAGGTAGATCAATTAAAAAAATGACTAATGTATTAACACTTATTAAATAAAAAAAATATAATTTAAGGTTGATCAATTAAAAAAAATGACTAATGTATTAACACTTATTAAATAAAAAAAATATATAATTTAAGGTAGATCAATTAAAAAAATGACTAATGTATTAACACTTATTAAATAAAAAAAATATAATTTAAGGTAGATCAATTAAAAAAATGACTAATGTATTAACACTTATTAAATAAAAAAAATATCATTTAAGGTAGATCAATTAAAAAAATGACTAATGTATTAAAACTTATTAAATAAAAAAAATATAATTTAAGGTAGATCAATTAAAAAAATGACTAATGTATTAACACTTATTAAATAAAAAAAATATAATTTAAGGTAGATCAATTAAAAAAATGACTAATGTATTAACACTTATTAAATAAAAAAAAATATAATTTAAGGTAGATCAATTAAAAAAATGACTAATGTATTAACACTTATTAAATAAAAAAAATATAATTTAAGGTTGATCAATTAAAAAAAATGACTAATGTATTAACACTTATTAAATAAAAAAAATATAATTTAAGGTTGATCAATTAAAAAAATGACTAATGTATTAACACTTATTAAATAAAAAAAATATAATTTAAGGTAGATCAATTAAAAAAATGACTAATGTATTAACACTTATTAAATAAAAAAAAATATAATTTACTCTAGGATTCTTCAGGCTTATGCGCATAAGCCTGAAGAATCTTAGAGTGGATGAAACGCTGAATATTCAGTGTAGCTTAATCGCCATATATATTTTATGAATTACTAACTAGCTCTACCTACGTATTGAGCACTTTGGAAGTAAATACTTAAAGTTTACGCATAAATCTATACTTTCATATATTAATTTTATGTGAGTAAATGAAGTAGTTATATATATATATATATATATATATATATATATATATATATATATATATATATATATACTCCTTACATCTAGTGGTTTCATGACTTGTCTGAAGCGATTTATATTTAAAAAAGTACAAAAGTGACTCAAGAATGTATGTTAATAAGATAGATGGATTGTTAATTAAATGATAAAGAATATTATGAGAGGATTGAAAATGATGAATGGAACAAAAAATATTTGATTGGTCATAAAGACGGTCTATGACAAGTATTGGGTTTGAATACCGACCATGTTGTAGCTTGCAGAGAAGGCGTATGGTGGTAATGTGTGACTCAGACGGGAAGTTTGGGTGATTTTTCGCTAATGATGAAAAGATTTCTCTAAAAAATTCGACGAAAGATAAAAGAAAAGAAAAAAAAGAATGAAAAGAAGGCATTTACGGAAAGTTCGATGAAGAAAAAATATTTTGAAAATATTTCTTTAACTGTGTCATTTTATTTTATTTATATATTTTTTTCTCTTTTTTAAAAGAATTACGTAAGATTGTATGACTGGATTAAAAAATATTCGCACAATCTTTTCTGAAACTAATTAACTTTGAAAATAAATAAATAAATAACATCTTTCAAATGAGTCACAGATTATGAAGTGGAAATTTAATTAAAAATAGTTATTTTAATGATTTGCAAAACATTTGAAAAATCTTCGTTAACTTTGTATGCATTCGAAAATTGGAAATATTCGTATAAAATATTTTATAAGGTTAAATAAAACGTGACAAAGCAACACAATCCTATTATAAACGTGCGACTGACTAAGATGGTATTTTAAACAGAAATCTACATAAACGTGACAGACCAAGGAAAAAAATGCTATCCAAAACGTAAGCATGACAGACCGGTGAAAATGTTATTCTATATTTGAGCATGACAGACCAACAGAAAAGCATCTTAAGTATGAAATATCACAATTAAGCATAACAGACTGACAAAAATTCTTTTTCATACTTAAGCATGACACACTGACAAAAATGCTCTTTCATTCTTAAGCATGAAATATTGACAAAAAATGCTATTCTATACTTAAACATAACAGACTAACAAAAACTGAATTTTATTCTTAAGCGTGACCGACTGACAAAAATGTATTTTTCATACTTAAGCGTGACAGATTGACAAAAATGCTATTTTATACTTAAGTATGACAAATTGACAAAAATGCTTTTTCATACTTAAGCATGACAGTCAGACAAAAATGCTTTTTCTTACTTAAGCGTGACAGGCTAACAAAAATGCTTTTTCCATACTTAAGCATGAAAACGTAGTATTTAATACTTGAGCTTGACATACTGATAAAATGCTATTTCATACTTAAGCGTGACAGACTGACAAAAATGCATTTTTCACACTTAAGCATAACAGACTGACAAAAATGCTTTTTCATACTTAAGCGTTACAGACTGATAAAAATGCATTTTTATACTTAAGTGTGGCAGACTGACAAAAATGCATTTTTCATATTTAAGTGTGACAGGCTGACAAGAAAGCTTTTTCATACTTAAGCATGACAGTCAGACAAAAATGCTTTTTCTTACTTAAGCATGACAGACTAACAAAAATGCCTTTTCCATATTTAAACATGAAAAAATGCTATTTCATACTTAAGCATGACAGACTGACAAAAATGTTATTTCATACTTATGCATGACAAACTTACAAAAATTCTTTTTCATACTTAAGCATGACAGATTGACAAAAATTCTTTTTCATACTTAGGCATGACAGACTGACAAAAATGCTTTTTCATACTTAGATGTGACAAATTGACAAAAATTTTATTTCATACTTAATTGACAAAAATGCTATTTTAAACTTAAGCATGACCGACCTACAAAAATACGATTTCAAACTTAACTATGATAGACCGACAGACTGACATATATGTTATCTAAAATAAGACACGCCGGTTTAATCTTGAGATGGAAATGATATTTTAAATTTAAACGTGACAGACCAACAAAAATACTACTTCAAATTAAAACCAACCAACAAACGACCACACATCCAAGAAATTCTCTCATAGAGCAACGAGGATGATGCCACTAAATAAAGGATAACTTAGTAAGCGAGAGCAAAAACTTGGCTTCAATAACGGATGAAAGATTTCCTGGAATTTGTTTGCTAAGAAAATATTCATCAGGAAAAGTTCAGCAGGAAGGAATGCATAAATTCCGTCATAAAAGATGTTCTCATTAACATTGGGGAATGCCGCTCGGCGCTATTGCAAAACACCATATCTCTATTTATATCAAGTTAAGTATGTGAATATATTTATATATTTCTACGTATAGGGGTCACTGCTAACCTAATTAATCGATCATTATGAATTTTAGAACATAGCTGCTTGACCAAGGGTTTGTAATGTGGGCTATATTTAGTTTAATTTAGTTTTATACAAAGGAAGTAAAACCATCTTAGTTTAGATAGCTCTGATTTTTGTGAAATTTTGACAATAGATATTAGACATTACT
Source organism: Euprymna scolopes (assembly GCF_053919585.1). NCBI lineage: Eukaryota > Metazoa > Mollusca > Cephalopoda > Sepiida > Sepiolidae > Euprymna > Euprymna scolopes. The sequence continues at coordinate 67,315,413 of NC_136506.1, forward strand.
TAATAAATTATAATGCAAAATTATAGTTTCTTCAGATGATTTTAAGGGGCTTTTAGGAGGGGGCGTAATATGGACACAACCTGCCATTTGAAAATTCACCTATTTCAGATTTGCATTAAATTTAATTCCCTAAATTTCAATTTCTTCTTAAGACTCCCACACCCTAAGCATGGAGTATTGTTACTACATCTGGGCTAGTGTTTCTACCACTAGCGTCTCCCTCTTGGATAGGGTACAAAAAAGAGTTTTCAATCTAATCTGTCCCACTTTGTCAACTAAGCTCCAACCCCTGTCCCATCATTGCAATGTTGCATATCTGTGCCTGTTTTACAAATATTTTAATGGAATGTGCTCTGATGAACTCGTTCCACTTGTGCCCCCTCGACGTACATATTCCCAACAAACCCGCTTAGCAACAAAATCTCACCCCTTCACTGTTGAGGTCCCTAAATGCCAGAAAGCTTTCTTCTCTAATAGCTTCTTCCTTCGAACAGCTAAACTTTGGAATTCCATTTTTGTTACCTGCTTCCCTGACTGTACTGATATGCAGAAGTTTAAATGTAATGTAAGCCAACATCTTGTTAATCCTTCCTATGCATGGTCCCAAATGGTAGCCCCTTATGTCCAAGTGGCGATATGCCTTGTTATGGGTGAACGTAAATAAATTTTTTTTTTTTCTTAAATTTTAGACATTTTCTAAAATCCAAATTATTTTACATATTTTGATCAAAATTCGAATAAAGATTCTAGGCATAATGTCTAAGAGTATTATATGTTACTTTTAATTTTTCTAACTGGACAGAAACGTGATGCATAATTATTCTGATTATACCCATTCTGCGACAAATATTCTTCTAGTCATTATTACATATTACATTTAATATTTTTCAAACAATAAATCTCGCAATATCATTTAATAAAAAACATTACTATGATTGTGTAATATAATGGTGGTGACGTAGCTTAGAAAGTGACGTAAAAAAGGAAGTATGCGCCAAAAAAAAAAGGAGAGAAATAAAGTTTTTTACATTTTAGTCTAAGAAAAAAAAGCAGACGCAAATTCTACCCATTTTATTCATCATTTCCAATCCTTTCCTCACTAAACTAGTAATCATATAAATCCTTATCCTCGAATAGCCTTTAGACTGCATAAATGATGATTCATTAGTGTAAAAGTTGTATATAATGCATGAAGAGTACATAAAAAAATGACTAATGAATAAGTACTGAAAAAAGAGTATATTTTTCCTAATATTATACAATGAGAAAACACAAGTGTTGCCAAGGCAAGAAAATGTGTGATATGTCCCAAACCGTGAAATATAATTGTCTTATACAATAATGAGGTGTTTTGAAGTGATATTTTTAGGATCATCCTAAAGTTAGCCATCAACAACATTATAGGTATGTTAGGCAGTGCATTCATCAGAATATTTAAAAATATATTATTTGAATAATTACAGTATTTGAATAAATACATTATTTGAATAAATACATTATTTGAATAAATATATTATTTTAATAAATACATTATTTTATTGGAGGATACAAGTAAAACAGCGACTTTCAGACAACTAACTTTCTGATATCAAATTACAAGGAGGAACCTGATTATAACATTTCCTCCAGACTAGTTTACTGGGTGACCGACAGATGGCTGTAAATGTGATGTGCTATCAATTTGTTGATTAACACTGCATTTACTGGTGGTAGTCTTTCTTCTGGCTGGATACATTTTCTGCAATATTGAGATTTTCTCGGTCCCATAAAAACTAAGTATTTAACAATCTCTCATGATAGCATCTCCCAGCATTCCTTTAGTACTGTTCATTTTTGATAGCATCTCATTGTCATCACGAAAGCACGTCTCTCTTTATTCTTCCGATGATCCCTTTATAGTATATCTAGAAACTTAGCATCCATCTTGAAATTGTACATTGCTTTTCTTGTTTCCCTCTTTGCCACCAGATAATATTCATATTCACTAAAACTTCTCTTCATTTATTTCATTTTTGCAGCTTCCTTTGATACATTTCTCAATTTCGGCATTTTAGCTTTTTAGCAATTCGTTGTTTTTTTAGGTCATTGTGCAGTACTAGATGGTCCACCTTCCCAGGTTTCGCCTTTCTCCTTTGAGTGAGGGGTAATGTATTGTTTATCACCTGAGGCATCCCTATCGGGGAATGCCGATGGGACTTCTCAACTTCATTCCACCACCATGTGACCTTATGTCTTGAGGATCCTTTCTTCCAACCAGAAATTTCCTCTTTTATACCCAACAGTGTATTCTTCAGCTTCTTCCACTCTTGTTCTATATTTCCTGAAGTGGTCAATTGTCATTGGTAAAATAGTTGGATCATTCTACTGCTCCAAAAGGCATCTCACTTCTGACGCAATCCTCTACCTGTATAAGAGTCAAATATGTTCTAAGATGGAATACTGTTGGCACGTCCAGGGAAGGGAGTTGCTAAGAGTATCCTTTCCTACCTTGACAGAGTTCAAAATTGGCTTTGAAATCTAGTGGGCGAATCCTTCTTTTTCACCTTACTTCCTCTTATAAAAGAGACATTGTGAATTTGCTCTATTGTTAATTTCATGGCAGGTGCTCAACTGAATTTCTATGTATGATAATCCCCCCCGTAGAACATTCACAGCAGACACTCGTCTAGCTACAACAACTGCTAATAATTTCCCTTATTTTCTATCTGTGCTTAAAACTAAATGTGAATTCCATGAACAAAGTTTCTTTCCTAGAACTGCTTGTTAGTGGAGCACAATACCACGAGGCTGCTTCTCAGCTGAGTATAACATGACCGTTTTCAAGTCTAACATGGACAAGTTCCTGTTGAGCCGTGCTCTTAAATAAGCAAACTACTCAATTTCCAACATTACCGATAATCTCAGTGTTGTCTCACCAGACAACTGACCCTCATTTTCCAATGGCCTTCGGATCTTGATAAGCTGTGATCCCTGCTCCTCTAATAAGATAAAAACTCAATCAATGGCACAATCACATGTTCTCTAAACTCACATTCCACATGTTCTTTATTTAAGCCCCACATCCTTCTGTTTACCCCATGAGCTGTCTTCAATTCAAAATCAAAAGAATAACTGGTTTATACTGTGTCACACAATTTCTTCACTAGGTATTACTTTCAGAGAATTCAAGAGTTTTCTCTTTGTTTTCTTGACTAACAATCTACTTGTAGTTGTAGTGTTTTCTGTTTCAGATTCATATTTAACTAGCCTGGGTGCCCGGCGTTGCCTGGATGTTTGGAGGTGTGTGTTCAGCAAAAAAAAAAAAAAAAAGTGGTAGTAGGCAGGCAGGCAGACTCGAACCTGTGACATGAAGGCAAAAAAGAAAGTGAAAGAAAACCTGACGTCTTACCCCTACTCCATGCCGTTCGGAACGTTGAAATTAGTAAAGTCATTCCGGTACTCATGCACTTATTGATCCATGCTGAAATAATAACGTTATTACTTAAAAAGCCATTCTTAGCATGGGGAGGGGAGGGTGTTTTGTACCTATTCTGTACTTTAACCTTACAATTGAATAAAAAACATATCATATAACTTTAATTAAACTAGGAAATACGATTTAAAAAATAGCGAGGATCAGTAAGTGCATTAGCACCGTCATTCCAATCGATACGATGACTTACAAAAATGGCGAAGCAAAAAACCGACCCTCCTTGTAGAAAACTGCCCAGTTGATGGTGAAGGAATTAATATTTTTGGCCAATTTTTTCAATATTTGTCGTACGACACCTATCTTGTGATAATCCGTCGCCTCTGTCGAAAGTTTTAGGCAGACATGATGATGATTGCGGCATCTTTCCAGATGATAGCCGGCATATTGAGTTCTCCCAATTTTGTCGTTCATGCCATCTCAGATGACTCTGCACTCCCACCGCAGATTTGCACATCTTGAAGCAGATGTGACAGACAAATTGATCAATTTCCATCGAGTTGACTTCCTCTGGAGATTGAATGGTATTCCTATGAACAATCACATTTCTTCTCAAACCAGCAGTAGACTTGCAAACTTTGCTGCATGTTAAACAGATCGTTTGGTTCGGACTAATAGGTGCAAAGTTGACCTGAAGAGGAGTTTTGTGCGACTTAAGGTGGTTTATGTAGCTAACTTTTGACAAAAGTACTTGTTCACAAGTGTTGCATTTCCAGCTCTGTGTGTCATGATTAAGACCATCAATTAAACCTTTGCAAAGTTCTCGCTTCAGATTGCTGTGGGCTTGCTTTTTTTTCTCTAGAGCATCATAGCTTTTGCATACAAGCTTTCACCACTTCGGCCTTTGTAGAGTAAGTTCTTCCCATGTGTCGATGTCGATTTGTAAGACTTTCAAATTATTCTTTGTAGAGTCCCTAAACCTCTTCTTAGGCTTGTGTTGAGGGCGCTTGCCATTTTCCAGCTCCCTGTAAAAAATTTGTTTTGGCAGTCTACAATCTTTCATTCGAACCAAGTGGCCCACCCAATGCATGTGAAATCTGATTACAAGGGTCTCAACATTAGAGCAACATGCTCTCACAAGGACTTCAGTATCGGGTACTTGTGTTTGCCACTTGATGTTTAAGATACGTCTCAAGCATTTTTGGTGAAATCGTTCAAGGCATTTAATGTGCCTTTGATGCAGTGTCCATGTCTCCGATGAATACAACAGTGTGGTCAGCACACAAGTCTTGTAGACACAAATCTGTGATGCCATGATCAGACCACACTCTCTTCTCTAACCTTTCAAAAGCTACAGATGTCTTTTGAATTCGCCTGTGGATTTTAGTGTCGAGACAGCCATTCCTTGACAGAGAACTACCAAGGTACACACTGAGTCAACCACTCCCAGTCTATCACCACAAACCATGACGTTCAGCTTCACGTATGACTGGCCCGATGCAGGAGTGAATATCACCTTTGTTTTAGACAGACTGATCCTCAGACCAAAGGCATTAAATCTTCTAAGATTAAAAATGCGACCTGTGGTTCGAAACTTTAGCATGACACTTCTATCGCAATCTCGAAACTCATGAGCAAGTAGAACAGCAAAATATATAGAGAAAAGAGTAGGGGGCAGGAATATCACATTGACACCATTCTCAACTGGGATTTCATCAGACAATTTTCCGTTTAATGAGACTCGAGCTTCCATGTCCCTGTGCAGTTCCTTATATTCTAACAAAGGTTGGAGGACACTCTACTTCCTCTAAGATTAACCATCCCTGTTAACGGGGTCAAATGCTTTGGTTAGATCCACAAACACTTGATACAGTGGTATATGTTGTTCAATGCATTTCTCCTGGACTTGCCGGGCTGAAAAAATCATATCCATAGTTCCTCTGCCAGACCTAAAGCCACTTTGTGACACTAGAATAGCATTAGGACAAACATCCTCCTGTAACCTGTTTAATAGAAGTCGTGCAAGAACTTTCCCAACAGCTTCCAAAAGCATAATCCCATGGTAATGGTCACAAACATTCTTCTGTCCCTTTCCTTTAAACAGGGTCACCAAGACTCCATCAATCCAATCCTGGGAAACAGGAGCACCTTCCCAGATTTCCTCAACAAAACCAAGGATAGCATTAACAATATTCGCACCTCCAATCCTAAGAAGTTCCACCGGAACACCATCCAAACCAGGTGCCTTGCCACTGCTGATTTGTGAGATAGCCAACTGCACCTCAACCAGATTAGACAAACGATCCATTCTGAATATGAGATCACATTGTGGTAGGCTTGTTAAAGAACAGCCGCCTGTTCTTGTAAGTGAGTAAATATGAGATGAGATAGCCGAGGATTCGAACTTGCACAGCTAGATTTGGAATTGAGAATTCCGATCATAAGTTAAAATAAATAATACAGAATGTTATTGAAAATAGAATGTAGAATTACCATTGTTTAGTTCACATAAAATAGTTAGATATCTGTTTATTGAAAAAGGAATGTAATGATGAATTTTGTTTCTGTTAAAGAAATGAAATTAAAATAAGGAATTTAAAAACGGACAATGGAAAATGTTTGTAAAATGGGTTAATCAAAAATTAGGTTAGAGAGTCAGTTTTGTGAAAACATGAGGCGTGTCAGGCCACGTGTTTGATATGCACGTGTTGGTCATACAATGACGTCATGAGCTTTCAATATAGTTGGAGCTTGGCAAAGGGTAAGTAAGTAAGTCAGTCAGGGGAGAAGAGAGGAGTCAGAGACAGAGATGATATGGAACCTTGGAAGCGAAGGGGAGAAGAAAGAATCATGTAAAGACTTGAATTCCTTGATGCAAATCCATTGACCGATCGAAATGGAATAAACGAACAACTTCATCTTTTTATATCTGCATCTTCATGTTATGTTATTCAACAGAAAAGGTATTCTCAATTTATATTATAAGAACTTTATGAAAATCATCATCTCAAAAATAGGTAAAGAAATATATGTGTCAATGTTATAGAAACACTCCCATTCACAGAACTGTCAAACGTATAAATGTCAAACGCACTATCTCTTGGTCTATCTATCTATATATCAAATCTCCTCTCATTGTGTATTAACATGTACCCTGTCTCTTTATATATAAGACCTGTCTCTATCTCACAACATGAACATTCTAAGACTCTCACTCTAATATGAACAACAAATGCATACGTCATCCCTTCTAAAATAACGGACAATTATTACATAACAGCTATCAATTGCATCAGCATCTACTGGGATTGTGAAACACATCAGTAAAGTGCTCTTGCCATCTTTTCAAGATATTTTCTGGATCCTTAATGACAATAGAACCATCTTTCGACATCAGGGGAGATATTGAAGAGGTAGAAGGACCAAATACTTGGCACAGGAGTCCAAAAAATTCCTTCAAATTTTTTGTGTCAAATGCCTTTTGGATCTGCTCTGTTATATTCATCCACCATTGATTTTTCATTTGTTTTAGTTCATGTTGCAATGTGGCTTTGACCGCTTTGTATTGTCGCAAATTAGTTGTATGATCAGAATGATCTTCACGAAGATTCATAAATTGTCTGTTTATTCATCAGCAACTGATTAATTTCAAGATTGTTGTCCTTAAACCAGTCCTTGTTCTTATCCATCTTGAAGCCAAGAACTTCAGCACCAGCAGAATAAACTTGAGTCTTAAAATTCACCAATGTACCATCAAATGCAAGATTATCAAGCTTTTCACCCATACTCTTTGGAACTTCAGCCAACTTTAACTTGGCGACATCAATATGGCTGGGTACCTTAACACCACTGTGACGAATTTTCTTACGGATTCGTAAATAAAACTTTACTCCCACCAACTTGTGATTGGTGTCACATTTAGCACTGTGCGTGACACCAACAGTATATGCATCTTGAAGGTCACGTTTTCGAGTTATGATGAAGTCAATTAGGTGATCATGTTTTGAACATGGGTGTATCTAAGTAGCTTTGTGCTTCAGTTTACGGTGAAAAAAAGTGTTACAGATAGCAAGATTAAATTCTGAACAAGCAGACATGCATACATACATACATACATACATTTAAACAGACAGGTGAGATTTATATAATAGATGAGATGGCTCTCTTGTTTCTTAAAAACTGTATTTACAGCTAACATGCCCATTGCAAGACCAAATTCTAAATTTATTTCTCCTTCTACATTCTTATTAGCATATATGCATGTCTGATGCTGATGAGATTACCTCATGTCCATTGATGATAGTTGAGATAGAGCACACGCTTCTGTTCAGGATCCGGCTTGCTATTTCCCAAATCTGGTGGGAACCAAGCCACTGCTCAGCCACTTTGGACTTGACGGACTGAGCATACAACTCTCTCGCGTTCTTCTCTTTGACAGTGGTTGCTGGTAGCAGCTCTGAAAGCAGTTTTAATCTCAGTACATCTATTACGTTGGAAGCAATGGGAAAAGGGATTTCTGTGCACAATGGCAGCAGCACATTCCAAAGAGAACCACAGATGGCTGTTAGGTTTTTGTTGGAATTTTTTCAAGAGTATGAAACGGTCTATACCCACAATTAACCATTCTGTCAGGTCTGTTACTATTGAGGACATATTCTTTTTAAACATGTAATGCAGAGGTAGATCAGATATAAATGAATGGAACCTATCCCAGTCAACCATAGAGTATCAGTATGATGGAGAGGTACGTTAGAGGACTTATTACATTTCCTTTTTATTTTAATTGATACAACAGAGTGGTCGGAAGATCCCAGTGAAGACAGAACAGAAGATGAACATAGCTCAGGGCAAGTTGTGAAGAAAAGATCTAGGAGACTTGCATACTGACCTTCAGTATCGGGCACATGGGTGGGTTTGCGAAAAATTTGAGTGAGATTATAAGCAATGGAGAAATCGTGACAGAACCTCTCCTCATCATCTGTCTTGTTTGAGTGGGTTAACTATTCAACATTGTGAACATTGAAGTCTCCACAGACGTGAATGTTAGCCGAAGGATGAGCAGATATGCCCTTAAAAATAGTAATTCCGCTGTTATGGAGGCAATAGAGGGCAAATATAAATGCAGTCGTGTGAGCAAGTGCAACTCGGAAGCACATATAGGGTAATTTAGGATCTTCTCTAGAGATGTCCCTACCACATGGAAAGCTATCTTTAATATAGGCACATATTCCATGCCCATGGCGATCTTGGGGGTTAGATTTAGATGTTAAGTTAGAGTATCCCTTAATTCCAAACTCTTCTAGGGAAATAGTTGGTCCAATGCCAGTTTCGCTTAGGAATAATAGGTCCGGTTTAGTCTCCTGTAATCTGGTTTTGACCTCTGGAAGGTTGGAACATAGACCCCTGATGTTGGAGAAGGAGACATGGTAGTAGGGGTCTACGTTGGAAGTTGAGGATCTGGGTTTAATTGTGTTTTTTTCTGGAAACTTTTCATGATGTTTTTTTGGTGGGGGGATTTGTGGAATAGGTCGACACACGTGTTTAAAGCAGGGCAGAGAAGGAAACTAAGAGAGAAAAAGAAACGAAAAAATATATTTTTGTTGCACATGATAAGGTAAAGCCTTAACAATTACCCACTAATATGGCATCAAGAAGCCCCACCAGAATCCATTCACCAAATGGCAATACAACAGCCCCAGTATTTTACACCTGCTAATAGGACAGCCTCCTTAGTGGTTAATCCAAGATTCGGGTCCCTGACTATCAGGCAGATAACGCCAGCCCAGTTAAAATGTTTAATTCCAGCACCCTTACTAGTGACATGGCCACAAGGATAGATATAGAAACAGAAAATCTCTGACGACTGTTCACGCAAGACACTGCAAACCTATAATGCAGCCCCCCCCTTTGTCAGAAAAATCACCCATTAAAAATGAGGATTGAGTGACAAATAAGGAGAAGCGAGAGTAATGGAGCTGCCGATAATGCATCCACAATGCATTGTCTACTCTCCATTAAAAAAAAAAAGGAAAAAATAATATTAAGTAATTTACTTAATATAAGTCCAATTTACGGGTTTAAGTGAATGTCTGGCGATTAGAATACCCTATAACTGAAAAAAAAAATAGAATTTTAAAATTCATTTATGCTATATTTCAAATCAATTTGCTAGATTTTAATGAATACATGCATGAACGACAGAATCTGTTACTAAATAAAGTAAAACAATAAATATATCAAAGAACTGCAATAAATATAAAAATAATTAACATTTGACAAGATTAAAACAGAAAACATAATTAAACAACTTATCTTTTAACACCTTCCGTCTCAATGAAAATTAATAAAGATATTTTTTACTTTTGATTCAGGCCAGCGTTCCGGAAAAAAGTTTTAAAATGAGCCGTTTTAGAAACGCCACTCTTGTTAATTAAGGATTAATTTCGTGACGTTTTAAGAATACGAGATACAGAGAAGAGAAGGATGCGGGGGTGGGGGTTGAAGGATAGAAATCTTCAAATCTATTTAGTCTATATTTTAATGAATACATGCATGGACGACGGAATCTGTTACTAAATAATACAAGTAAAACAATAAATATATCAAAGAACTGCAATAAATATAAAAATAATTAACATTTGCCTAAAAGAATGATGCTTCCAAATACTTTAATACCAATTGTGTGTGTGTATATATATATATATATATATATATATATATATATATATATATATATATATATATATATATATACTAGCAAAAGTACCCGTCGTTGACTGGGTTCAAAAACAGCCTACAGAAAATGGACTCTGATTTATGAAAGTATGATAGGTTATGAAAAGGAAGGGTTGTAAAGAGATAGCTTCGAATTTGAGGGTATCAAAACCAAAGCAAAATATGATGAAAGTAAAAATAAAATAGATAAACCCCATAATTTATTATACCATACATGTTCACACTGAAACACTTATCACAATATTATGTTGATCTGTATTAAAAAACCTTGTTAAACTTTGTGACATATTTCCATTCTATGGAGGTCAGCCGCGAACGAATACCCCATAATTTTATTATACCATATTTCTTCAAACTGAAACATAATTATCAAAGTATACTTATGCAGATAGATATGAAAAGCCTTTATTAAAGTTTATGCGTATTTCCATTCTATGGAGGCCATGCGCGAACGCAGACCCCACAATTTTATTATACCATCCCTATTTAAGTTAAAACATACTTATCAAAGTATTCTTACGTACATCTCTATCAAAAACACTTGTAAACGTTTTTTTTTAATTTTTTAATTTTTTATTTCCATACTTTGTGGACCCGGCACGAGCGCAGACCCCACAATTTTAATGAACCACCGTTCTGCAGGATCAAACATACCCATTCCTGTGTCTCGATACATGTTCTATCATTATATGTATTCAGTTTTTTAAAATAGTCAACCATATAGGAGCCTATTCGTGATCACACACACACACACACACACACACACACACACACACACACACACAGGCATTCAGCTTTATTTTATATATATATATATATATATAGTAAGATGTTACATTTAGAAACAAAATAGGTTTAAGAATCCTAGAATTCATTCTACAATTGTCCACAAGGACACGTGGTGTACTTGATAAATTACTTGGTTAAATTTAGTTGTAAAGTTACACTCTTCTGGACATTGAAGATTTAATCCTCGGAAAAACAATTGTGGATTAATACTTAGGACTTTTACTCAGTGATGGCTGATGGAGGGAGAACATGCTACCCGACCTTGTGGATTAAATAAAGGGTTCTGTTTGAAATTCCGTGGAAATTCCCAAGTTCGGCAGTAAGATTCCTGAGTTTGACAAGATAAACCTGAAGAAGTTAAGAAAATAACATTCAAGATGAGAGAGTAGTCCGAAGAGTTCAAATAATACGAATATACAATCCTCATCTCAAAAATTCAAAAAATTTTAAAATTCAGAAATGTAATATTTATAGCAAGTTGTAAATTAGAATTGACTAGCAACAAATCCCAGTGACAGTTCATGTATGATCTTCGAGGCTGACTTGACCAATTCTGCATAATACAATTTCAGGTAACCAAAGCAAGTGTTTGGTTCCAACTCAAAGTCGACCAATCAATACAGAACAAAAGACTATACGTATGCAGATAATGCGACAGCACATAGAATAATATGACAGCTGAAAAATGGTACAATGTAATCTTGAAACAAGTGAAGCGTGCATGGTCCCCCGTGAGTGTACAATGAACGAGGCATAAAAAAAAATGACTAAGTTCAGCATTCGTCCCATCTCCCCATTTAACCCCCAAAAGGCCCCAGGTGACGTCAAATCCTGGTGAAAATGAACAAACGGTGCAGTTTTAGGCCTTAGTATATGTAAATTTGAGTTCTGCACCATGCAAAAAAAGAAATGACTAAGTCCATCATTTGCTCCCTCCCCTGCTTCATTTAGCCCCAAAAATCATAACATATGTAAATTTGAGTTCAGCACCATGCAAAACTGCTAAATAGATGTACACAGAAAATTTTGGACAAATATGGTAAAATAGTCCCCAAAATGGAGTGCTTTTATTAGGTCCACTAGTCAGTGATTTGGAATGAAGATCAAATTGAATAACCCTTTTCTGTCTCGCATCAGACTTTGATAGACTTTTTCGATAGTGTAAATAAGGAGTTTTGATTTGAGATAAAAGTCCTCAGTTTGGAAGTGTAACAGAGCATGTATAAGCTCATGTGAAAATATCAGCAGCAGCCGAGAGATAGATGGCTAGCAAAGGTACTGTTGTGTAGTGGGGACATATCGTATCACATCGGGGACATATATAACAGTTATACAGAACAGGGATGAATAATGACATTTATAATAGATTACACAAAGTTCATATTTATGATAAGAGCTTGATATAAAGAGAGACGTAGGCAGTTCTTTTAACACAAGGGATACATTATTTATTATGGTGATACCGTTAACACTTTTGCGGAGGGGGACAGACAATTAACACTTTGGAAGGGTGTTTCATACAAAGTTCACTTTACAAAAATGAATTACAAAAACACATTATCTTTCAGGTTGAATGATGACATGATAAAAACTTACAAATAACATGACGACATTTATTCTTCCAGCTGTTTGTGATGATGATGATGATGATGATGATGATGATGATGATGATGATGATGATGTATTCGAATGCCTTGCAGAATTATATTGTCTTTTCTCCCTTTCTGGTTCACTTCCGAAAGACATGTACCTTGATTGGATCAACCATGGCAAGCGTTTAGATTAACACCCATATTATAATTACGATAAACAGACATTCATCTGGCTGCCGCCGAAGAAGGTAGTTTCTAGGGAATGTGTTTGAATAGCGGGTGTACATATCGGAGACATATAACGGGGACGATGAGACATTTATATAACGGGGTATATACGGGAGAATGATGACGATGAACATTACATATTGGGTTCATTATTTGTAGTAGAAGGGATATAGATGTGAGAGAGATTTGAAATTCTTTTTACACGCTGAGGGAGATACCTTATTTATCATGGGGATACCATTAACACTTTTGCGGAGGGGAACAGACAATTAACACTTTGGAAGGGTGTTTCATACAAAGTTCACTTTACAAAAACACATTATCTTTCAGGCTGAATGATGACAAACGAAGACTTACAAATTACATGATGATATTTATTCTTCCAGCTGCTGCTGCTGCTGCTGCTGATGATGATGATGATGATGATGATGATGATGATGATGATGATGATGATGATGATGATGATGTATTCGAATGCCTTGCAGAATTACATTGTCTTGTCTCCCTTTTTGGTTTGCTTCCAAAAGGGGTTCAGCTAACTCAACTCTCCTCTCACCTGAGTCTCCTAGTTATGACTTCCAACAGTGTCTCTCAGCTCTGACTGATTTCGAACCCTCTTAACTGAAAATATTGAATCTATCTCTCTTTGTGACATTAAAAATAGCTCAGACCATGTAAAAGTTCCTCACATGAATTCTACATATTACACATATCTCCACACGCTTTTGCAACACAAAGAAAATGCCTCAATCCATTGTCTATTATTACTAACTGACCTATCTTTGTTTTTACTATAATGCCAATTCACTAAATTCCTGGGATCGCATCTAAATAGCAATATGTATTCACTTTTTTAACGTTTGAATACTGAGTTCAATTCTAGCCTTTTCCTTTAATAAATATTATTTTCAAACTTATTTATGTCATTCCTCTAATTACTGGGATATGTTCTCTTCCATAATCAATATCTAACACTATTAGCAGCAGCAGCCATTTGAATGCTATGTAAAGTAGCAGGTGTACTCAGGCTTACGTCAGAAGAAAAAGAAAAAAGGACAGCATATGATCAAGGAGAAGCCATACTAGGCGAAATAGACATGTGGCCTCGTTGTGATGGCGATAGACTTTTAAGCTGGTGTTGAGACTGCAAGGGTTTGTTAATCTTATGGCAGACGAAATGAACAGTAAAATAAACAAAAAGCAGGGATTGTTTGGAAAGTAACCGTAATAAATGCCTTTTGCTGAAACAGAAAAAGAAAAGCCTAGTTGAATTTATTTATTTTTGTTTGTTCCTTTGCAACAGTACCAGATAACGTGAGGGTCAGAGGGAGGTTTAAAGTGTAATGAACACGGTTCAAGCGTAATGGTCACAAGGATCACGGAGGCACAGTCAAGAATAAGCAGTTATGGATCATAGTTGTGAACATTCATATGTTTTAATAGTAGTGAACGCAACTTGGGGGGGGGCATGCATAATGTTGAAACGCAAAGGAGTGTTCTGAGCAGCTCCTAAGATGTGGTAACAGTACTCCATCTTAGGATGTGTTTGACTCATATATAAGTAGAGGATAACATGAAGAGTCAGGTCATTTCTGGAGTGGTAGAATGATCCAACTATTTTTCCAACAACCTTAGCAACAGATCTGATACATGTCTTGGACCTGAAGAATGTTTGCCTATTATGCTCAGTGGATTTCATGATTCTCTATTAGAATTCACTCTTTACCGGTGGTAATGGAATTGCCATTATCTTCTGAAAAAAATGAAAGCCTTTCAAGAACTTAAGGAAAAGCAAAATCCACCTTTTCAATAACAGATCATTCTCTGCCGCTTGGAGTTGAGGTCGACACATTGGAATGGGCGATAGCTGCCTCTCTAAAAGAGATCTTATTTCTTTCACAAACCTTTTCTAAATCAGAAAGAAAGCATTCAGCAAAAAAAAAAAAAAAAAAAGAGGCTTATGCCATTGTAAATCTCTTAAGGAAATGGCATAATTATTTACCTGGACGACACTTCAAATTAATCGCAGATCAGAAATCTGTGACGTCTATGCCCAATCCGAAATAGTAAAATTATGAACAAGAAACTGTGATACAATGAATAAAAGCGTTAAGAAATAAACACTTATAAATGATAGTGCTTCTGGAAGTTGATGATTCAATTCTCAGAATGGGCGATACTAAGAATATAATTACCATTTACTTAAAACTTCTACGGCTGATGTAACAAAAGAAAGCTACCATTGTGGATTAAATAAGTTGTACCATTTGAAATTTTAGATAGAATTCCTTGTTTGACATACAGATTCCTGAGTTTGACAAAACAAACCTGAAGAAGGTCGGCGATTACATTGATCGAAAATTTTTTAGAATAACTCCCAAAATGAGAAAAGTAGTTAGAAATTTTTTTTTTTTAATCATCATCATCATCATCATCATCATCATCATCATCATCATCATCATCATCATCATCAATTTTACACATGTGGCCGGAGAAGGACGGAAAAATAAACATGTATTTGTGAGACATGGGTGATGTCACAGCAGAGACAAAAAGACATACGGGGCTAGAGAAGCAAGGGAGAGGCACGTGTTCAAGACTTGGCCAGAAAATAACATTGAGCGACATGTGAGCAACGAAAGCATCTTAAAAAAAAATAACATGGACGGCGAGATAAAACAAATAAACTGTTTGAAACAGCAATGCATGGTTGGAAATGACAAGAATAAAAGTCCCTTGTTAAAAAAGAAAAAGTGAGTTGAATTTCTTTCCTTTTCCTTTCCTCTGTTTCTTTGCAAGACTTGCATCTCCAACGTGTTGAGTTGATTAAAATCTTACGGAAGATTATTCTGAACCGTTAAAAAAGCTGTACAACGTTACAATAGAATCACAGAGGATCATACACTGAAGCTCAGTCGAACACTTGTCATGAAAATAACAACAGAGCAGACAGACTCGCAATGTTTCTTCCTCTTGTTACTCATTGTATTGGGCGGGTTGCCCGGACCAAACTGACTCTTTTCCGCCACATAGCCTTAGAAAGATCTTCTAGTTGTGTCTTCTGTCAATAATTTTGTGTACATCTTGACAGGTCTTCCTACCTTAGCGGTTCTATGTTTAGGATGCCACATCACTGACGACCTCATCTTTCCTTCTGTAGCAATGTCCAACATATCGTGTACTACTTTCTCTTATTACTAAAGAGATCCTGGACAACCGACCGTACAGACTTCTAATGGTTGGGTATGTTTTTCAGTTTAACACTGCTAGGAGAATTCTAGCGTAAGTTCCATCTAACTTACTTTCAAGTTTTTTTTTACTGAGAGTCCATGCTGGTGAACCATAAAGCAGCACCATCTCCACTATTGCTCCAAAACTTTTTTTTCAAAATCTGTTCCATATAACTTTCAGGAAATCTGTAAATCATTATTATCAAACAAGATTCATCTAAAAATCAGCCGATAGTAAAGGATAATCAGTTGCTGGAGAGAACTGGAATGGTTACAGTTAGCACTACTGTAATAAGTGGTTACATTCAATGCTATCAAGACAAAACCTTACAACTCACCGTTTGCCAACCTAACCCTAACACTAACCAACGTTCAAACTCTTTGGTCTAACATTCATAGGAAACCTGAATCGAAATAAATACATAGAAGATATTGCAAAGTCTGTTGCACAGAAGATGGGTTCCCTCTGCCAGGCTAGTAAACTTCTCATGCCTTCCAGCATTTTATTTGCCTTCTCTCCAGCAGGTAAGACATGTGTGTGTTTGAAAAGCCAATACACGAATATTAGTGCAGTCTGGCCTACAAAAATGTTTGGGCAATCTTGTCGGTGTACCTCAGTATGGAAGCCTCAGGAAATTAGCCAAGTAGTGAGAAATGGGGAAAGTAGAAGGGGGCGAGAATAAGTATTATCTTTCAGCATTAAAATCTTTTTTTTTTAAATATGGTGTAAAATAAATCAATCAAATATGTTGTAAAATAAAAACAAAAAATATGTCGTAAAGCAAAAATAAAACAAAAAATATGTCGTAAAGCAAAAATAAAACAAAAAATACGTCGTAAAGCAAAAATAAAACAAAAAATATGTCATAAAGCAAAAGTAAAACAAAAAATACGTCGTAAAGCAAAAATAAAAACAAAAAATATGTCATAAAGCAAAAATAAAACAAAAAATATGTCATAAAGCAAAAATAACACAAAAAATATGTCATAAAGCAAAAATAAAACAAAAAATATGTCGTAAAGCAAAAATAAAAACAAAAAATATGCCATAAAGCAAAAATAAAACAAAAAATACGTCGTAAAGCAAAAATAAAAACAAAAAATATGTCGGAAAGCAAAAATAAAACAAAAAATATGTCATAAAGCAAAAATAAAACAAAAAATATGTCATAAAGCAAAAATAAAAACAAAAAATATGTCATAAAGCAAAAATAAAACAAAAAATATGTCATAAAGCAAAAATAAAAACAAAAAATATGTCATAAAGCAAAAATAAAACAAAAAATATGTCATAAAGCAAAAATAAAACAAAAAATGTCATAAAGCAAAAATAAAACAAAAAATATGTCATAAAGCAAAAATAAAACAAAAAATATGTCATAAAGCAAAAATAAAACAAAAAATATGTCATAAAGCAAAAATAAAAGCAAAAAATATGTCATAAAGCAAAAATAAAACAAAAAATATGTCATAAAGCAAAAATAAAAACAAAAAATATGCCATAAAGCAAAAATAAAACAAAAAATACGTCGTAAAGCAAAAATAAAAACAAAAAATATGTCATAAAGCAAAAATAAAACAAAAAATATGTCGTAAAGCAAAAATAAAAACAAAAAATATGCCATAAAGCAAAAATAAAACAAAAAATATGTCATAAAGCAAAAATAATAACAAAAAATATGTAAAGCAAACTAATTTAAATCAAACGTGATTCAGTCATTTGTTTTTACAGATTAACATTTTATTGATAAAAAGATATAAGTTTAAAAAGAATTTTTTTAAATAATTTACTCCGCTTGTTTTTTGTAACCTTTTAGCAAACACAGGTAAAACGTTGCTCTCCCCCTCCTCCACTGCATCCACGCTTTACTGTGGGTCATAAGTAAAGGTGAGGGTGACAGTGACAGGCTAAAAGTAAAGGGTCTAACGGGTAAAATTTAAGTAAAAACTGTATTTTTCCTTTTCACTGTTGCTTAGTGCATCGTTTTCTAACTTGGCCTTAAATGAGAATTTGTGTGTCATTACACCCTAGAGATAATTTGCCATGTCATTAAATCCAACCAATTTTAATTCTCTACCTGATTTGAAAAAGACAACCACCAGGTACCAGCCTACTCTCTCCAACAACAATAACCCTACCCCGACCCCTCACTCCTCGGGTAAAGTTTTTTTTATATCTATGCTTACTGTTACTGACTCCACCACTATCTTTCTCTTTCACCCTTTCTCACTTTTTTCTCTTTTGTTTCTTCTTCTTCTTCTTCTTCTTCTTCTTCTTCTTCTTCTTCTTCTTCTTCTTCTTCCTTTCTCTATCTCTCACTATCTCTCTCTCCTCTCTTTCGACTTCTCCAACAACAACAACAACAACAACAACAACAACAACAACAACAACAACAAGATAGACCTCTCACTTCCTGAATGTATTTTGCTAAGTGCACAGTTACCCCTTTTCTTTCTTTCTCACTGATTTCCTCCTTATCTCTCTCTCTCTCTCTCTCTCTCTCTCTCTCTCTCTCTCTCTCTCTCTCTCTCTCTCTCTTTGTTACTCGTTTTCTATTTCCCCATTTTTCCTTCTTTTATCCCCCTCGCCTTTCTCAATCAATCTCTCTCTCACTGTATATTTCACTGTTCTTTCTTCTTTCTTCTTCTTCTTCTTCTTCTTCTTCTTCTTCTTCTTCTTCTTCTTCTTCATCTTCTTCTTCTTCTTTCTCCGCTATTATCTCTGTCCCCCATTTTCTTTTCCCACTTTCTTTCTCTATTTCACAACCTATTTCTTCCGATTCGTCCTCTCCAATAATACTTGACAGACTTCTCACTTTTTTGGATAGATCGCTCTCTCTCCCTCTCTCTCTCTCTCTCTCTCTCTCTCTCTCTCTCTCTCTCTCTCTCACACACACACACACACACACACACATACACACACACATACACATACATGCACACACTCCAATGAATTCAATGTTTCTTCTCTCCTCTCTTTCTCTCTTTATCTCTTCCTCATTTTCTGTTTCCTTCTTTCTTTATCTATTACTCGTCCCGTCACTCTCAGTCACTCTCTGTCTTTTTCTATCTTTACCTCCTTTCATCCTCTTCAATCATATCCGACAAACACCTGACTTCTCAGATACACCACTCCCCGCTTTCTCTCTCATTTTTTCCTCTCCCCCCCCCCTCTCTCTCTCTCCCTCTTTCTCTCTCTCTTTCTCACACACACACACACACACGCACACAGCCACACATACCAATGACGTCATCAGGTCAGTAATGGTTGTGTAAAGAAAAGTGCAAAGGTTTTTATTCGTCGCATTCAGAGAGAAGAAAAAAAAACCTTTCTTGACAAACAAATGAGATTAATGGTAAAACGCATTGGAACATGAATCCGAAGAATCTCTAACAAATATTCTGGCGAAAGAATCAGACAGAAATCCATTATGAATAGAGCAACTAATTTGCCTGATTTCGATCGGAGGTTGTTGCACTTTTAGATCTTTCGGAGATCACAAGCTGCTGTTCGATATCTGAGGACCTTCACTGTAAGATGATTTGCTTTGAAAACTTTAATTAATCAGTGATATACTAGCTGTCCCTACTCGGCGTTATCCGAGAACCACTACTTATTTGATCCCAGACTGGAGCAGAATTAGACACAATGTTGGGTTTTAATGTGTGGCACGTTGAATTGCGGCACAAAATAAGAATTGGCTCATTCTTGGAAATTTTCTATTTTACTAACCGAAAACAGAAAAGGTGGAGTGTAGTATCAGAACAGATACTACACTATGAAATATTTATTTGCACGAAATACTATATTTTAACATTTGAACAAATTAGGCACAAGGCCATTCAAAAGTATAGGATATTGGGTGTTGTTGCTCATCCTTGGTCACCATGACTAGAAAATGTTTATCCTACTCTTGACTATAACCATCAATCACCATAATACCACATTTACTCCAGGAAAGGTACTACTTAAAATTTCCAAAACCGTTCAAAAATATTTATTGAAAATAAATACGTCTATGTACATTTATTTCATTGGAAGAATTGAGGAGTGAGGAAAAGAAACCAAAGAATAAAAATTGGTTAGGAAGACCCTCTAATCCTTTCTAAATAATAGACTACCTATTGCTTTCCAGTTTGTTTGGAACCGAAAAAAAGTAGGCTAATCTGTAAGTGGAGGTGAGATCGAAATGGGGGAGGAAAATAAAAAGCAAAACAAAACAGAACTACACGTTGATCCAACCAAAAGGCTAAATTCCTTTTTTTATGTAGTTTGTTTTTAACTCAGTTTTTGTTTTATTTTTACCAAATCAGATATATATATATATATATATATATATATATATATATATATATATATATATATATATATATATATATATATATAAAAGTGAAAGTGTCTGTCTGTCTGTCTGTCTGTGTGTCTGTCTGTGTACATTTCCCTATAAAATAACTCTGTCAATTTTCAGTCTACAGACTCGAAATTTGATATACAGGGTACTGAGATTTGGGAAAATCTTTGTAATCGGTTTTCAGCCAGAAATTTGGTTGTTATGGGTTCAAAGTTCAGCGATTTGACCTTTGAGAACTCTACTCTACTCCTCCGCCAATTTTGGGTTTAAACACTTGAAATTTTAAGTTCCTTGGACATGGATCTAACTTAATAACTTGATTTGAGCCCCAAACAATAAATGTTAAGGGGTCATAATAGAGGTCAAAGTTTTAAAAAATTGACCGCTTCGGTCTCTACCAAATTACTCAGACAATTTCAGGTCTAAACATTTGAAATTTTACATAAAGGGTATTCAGAGATAGGGAAAGCTTTTTAATCGTTTTCTGTTGAAAATTTGAGCTACCAATATATAAATGTATGTATGTTTGCATGTCTGCCTAAAACTTTCGACAGAGGCGACAGATTTTTACAAGATCAGTATCGATTTGAAGTTCAACCTTTCAGACGACAAATATCGAAAAATTGGCTAAAAACATTAATATCTTCACCTTCAACGAGGCCCTTTTCTACAGGGGGAAGAGTTTCACCGATATTTTCAAAAGTCAGCCTCTCCTTTCGATTGTCTAGCCTTAATTAAAACCTACATCACTTCCAGTTCGGCGATGGTCGTAACAGCAAAGACGTCAGATTTTTTCCCCATTCTTTTCCTCCTTTGTGGTATGGGTTCAAGCCTGCCTTCCTACTACCACTTTTTTTTTTGTTCAACATACACCACCAAACACCCGGGCAATGCCGGCCACCCATGCTAGTATATATATATATATATATATATATATATATATATATATATATATATATATATATATATACAGGGTGAACAGAAAGTCCTTGGACCAATTCAAAAGTGGTTTATTAATAGAAAATTACAAAAATATAAATTAAACATGAATGAAAATTATAAGTTAGGAAACCAAGAATAAATTCAAATTATTCATTTTCAATGTGATGTCCCTTCTTTTCGATTAGACGTTCAATTCTCTATCTGAAGTTACCAACCGAGGCACGCAGCGTTTCCTGAGGTATTTTAGCCCATTCACTCAGAAGAGATGTCTTCAAAGCATCAACACTTGGATGAGCAACAGAACAAACCTTTGCCTCCAACAAAGACCACACCGAAAAATCCATGGGATTCAAATCAGGCGATGCAGGAGGCCACATCTCCTTACTCCAGAATCTTGGAAAATGACGTTGGCACCAGTCCTGAGTTTTTCTGGAGGCGTGGGATGGTGCTCCATCTTGTTGGAAGGTGAAAGGCTGATCTTTGAAGTGTTTCTTCATCTCTTCAAATGCTGGAACCAAAATATCGTTAATGTAGCGATCTGTGTTGATCTTAACCCCCTGCTCCACAAAAATCAGAGGCGACTTCCAAGATTTGGAGACTGCAGCCCACACCATGAGGGAAGACGGCTTTTGTCGGCGGAAAACTATTCTCACGGAGTCATCAATGTCTGCTGAAGATTTTGCGTAGACTCTGTCGTTCTGATTGTTAACAGTCGCTTCAATTGTGAAGAGTTTTTCATCAGAAAAAAACGATCTCTCGCTCTGCTGTGCCAGCCTTCAGTTCTCCAAGAAGAAGCTTTGCTCTTTCAAGTCTCTTGTGCTTTTGGGCAGGTGTGAGGTACTGTCTCTTTCTCATCTTGTAGGGGGACAACTGGAGATCGTTTTTTGCGATGGTTCTCATCGAGGTCACGCTCACATTCATGTCTTTAGCCATTTGTCTTGCAGATCTCTTCGGGTTTCTCCTTACCCTCTCTCGGACAGCTTTAATCACCTTTTTTGTTCGAGCAGTGCGAGGTCTTCCCCTCCTAGGAAGGTCTTCAGATGTACCAAGTTCCTTAAATCTGTTCACAACATGGTACACGGTGGATTTAGCCACTTTCAAGAGCTTAATAATCTCTGAGTTTGTCCTTCCTGCGCAATGAAGCTGAATTATGGCCTCTCGTTTGCTCATTTTTCCAAAAGTTTAAACAAAATTATTTTAATATTTTTGTTGAAAATAATTAGATCAATAGTTAGACTAAATACTTACGTTATTCGAAAAGAGAAAAAGTGATTTTAACAATATTTAATTTTAAAACTAAAAATGGTCCAAGGACTTTTTGTTCACCCTGTATATATATATATATATATATATATATATATATATATATATATATATATATATATATATATATATAAAGGACATTCCAAGAATAATGCCCCCTATTTTTTTTATTCTGCAGAAGAGCAAGAGAATGCTTGTATTGGCCAAATATGAACAGTGACATAAGGATCTACGTTTCAAAATGCCCCACGTGTATTGACATCTGTAAGCTGTCTGAAAATGCTACAGTTCAGTCCAGAATCCTAATGCCTGAAAGAGTGAACAGGGTTAATTTTAAACCCAGTAGAAAGACATCGGCACAAACTGACAGAGAGTGCTGGGCGTGTGCATTGCGGCATGGAGCGAGCAAAGGGTTATGTCCAGCATTTGGTAAAACATGTTATAAATGTAAGGAAAAAAACACTTTGCCGTGAAATCCAAAGTATCAAAGAAAAAGACGGTGCAGACTGTCAAAACCCAACATTATGACCAGGAAAACGACAGTAGTAGTTGTTCAGACTATGGACATGCAGACAGCGTAATAATTAAGGAAAAGGTGAATGCTGTAAGTCAAGAGGTGATAAAAGCAGAAATGGTGGTGAAAGGAAAACCAATTGTCTTTCAGCTCGATAGTGGAGCGTCCATGAACATATTGAATGAGAAACACGTGATTGGAAAAACACTGGAACATTCAAATAAGACTCTTGTCATGTGGAATGGAGCAGAAGTGAAACCATTGGTAGAGTGTCGAGTAAAAATGAAAAAGCCCAAAACTGGACAAAAATATGCAGTCAAGTTTGTCATTGTGAAAGAGGATTTCCATCCCTTACTTGGAGCAAATGCAATCCAGAAAATGGAACTCGTCACAATCAATAATGACAAATTCAAAATGGTCGCCAAAGTTTCCCAAATGAATGAATCCAGCAGCCAGTACTTAGACAACGTTATCAATGACTTCAGAGATGTATTCAAGGAAGAATTGGGTCAATTACCAGGAGAGGTACATTTGCAGGTGGATCCAGGAGTAACACCAAATGTTGCAGCAACATGGAGAATACCAGTGGCACTTAAGGACAAGCTAAAAGTCGAGTTAGAAAAACTGGTTAAGAAGAATGTTATTGAACCAGTGAGTGACCCAACACCATGGGTAAGTACTTTAACACTGGTAGCTAAGAAAAATGGAAACCTACAGATATGCATAGACCCAAGACCACTGAATAAAGCTTTGAAGAGGGAACATTTTCAGTTACCTACACTGGACGATTTACTACCAGAACTGTCTGACAGCAAGGTACTTTCTCTCCTGGATTTACAAGATGGATTTTGACATGTAAAATTAGACGAAGCCAGCAGTCGCTTAACAACATTTTCTACACCATATGGTAAGTTCCGGTGGAAAGTTTTACCTTTCGGAATTGCTCCAGCACCGGAGATATTTCAAAAGACCCTTTTTGACAATGTGTCCGATTTAGAGGAGGTGGTTAACAAAGTAGATGATCTTCTGGTGATTGAGAAGGGTAAAACGATGGAAGAAGCAACAATTGATCATGACCAAAAACTCAGGAAACTGTTGCAGAGATGTTTTGATCGTGGGATGCGATTGAATGCTGAAAAATTGAACCTACGACAAATGTCTATATCTTTCCTGGGACAAATGATTACCAGTGATGGTTTATGTCCTGATCCTGGGAAGGTAAAAGCCATAAAAGAGATGCCGTGCCCAACAGATGTGAAGGGAGTGCAACGATTGGTTGGATTCGTAAATTACTTGGCAAAATTTCTACCACACATAACTGACATGATGGCCCCAATTAGAAATTTAGTGAAGTCAGATGTGCCATCGACATGGTCCCAAATTCATGAAGAGGGTTTTGAGAAAATTAAAGAGTTAGTGAGTG
Organism: Euprymna scolopes; assembly: GCF_053919585.1. Taxonomy (NCBI): domain Eukaryota; kingdom Metazoa; phylum Mollusca; class Cephalopoda; order Sepiida; family Sepiolidae; genus Euprymna; species Euprymna scolopes. The sequence goes on from NC_136506.1 coordinate 67,339,890, forward strand.
AGGCACCAGTATTAAGGTACTATGACTCACACAGATCTTTGGTCATTCAATGCGATGCAAGTGAGAAGGGTATGGGGCCTACATTACTGCAAGAGGGTCAACTCCTAGCCTATATCAGCCGTGCACTGACACAGAAACTTGGTAGGCACAGATTGAGAAGGAACTACTAGCAGTAGTCTATGCATGTGAATGGTTTCACTAATATACGTTTGGTCGACAGATAACAGTACTAACTGATCATAGGCCACTGAAAACGATCATGAAAAAAGAACTGGTGAAATGCCCAAAATGACTGCAAAACATGCTGATGCGACTACAGGCTTACAATGCTACAGTTCTGTACCATCCTGGAAAGAAAATGTTCCTTGCAGACACGCTATCAAGAACATACATCTGTGGATTGGGCGGTGAATATATGGATGATGAAGATGATGTCAAGGAAGCAGAATATATTCCTATAACAGAGAGAAGACTGCTTGAACTGCGCTCAGCCGCAAAGGAAGACAGAAGCATGCAGCAGTTGCAGCAAGTAATTCTTGAAGGATGGCCAGAAGACAAAATACATCTTGACCCAGAGGTGAGACCATATTTTAATATGCAGAGTGAAATGACGGTGCAAGATGGGTTAATTTTCAGAGGAAACTGGGTAGTGGTCCAACTGACACAGCTGGGAGTAGAGGGATGTTGCAGAAGAGCAAGAGAATGCTTGTATGAACAGTGACATAAGGAACTACGTTTCAAAATGCCCACATGTAGAAAATATGAAGTAGCCAATCCAGCAGAACCATTAAGTGTCCATGAAGTTCCTGACAGACCCTGGACGAAAGTGGGAATACATCTCTTTAAGTTTGCAGATAGAGACTATCTCTGCACAGTTGATTACATGAGCAACTTTTGGGAAATCGATCATCTTCTCAATACACAAGCAAAGACAGTGATAACTAAACTTAAACACCATTTTGCACGACATGGAATACTAGATCAGGTAGTAACTGATAATGGGCCTCAGTTTAGTAGCCAGGAATTTTCTACCTTTACAAAAAAGTGGTGTTTTATACATACACTGGTCAGTCCATACAATAGCAAAGGTAAGGTGGAATCTGCAGTAAAGATGGCAAAAAACCTTTTCCGGAAAGCGATGGAAGATAAGGCTGAACCATACCTAGCAATGTTGGATCACAGAAATATGCCAGGCAGGGGTCTCTTATCACCAGCTCAAAAGCTGACGTCAAGGAGAGCAAAAACACTTCTCCCAACCAGAGAGGATTTACTCAAGCCAGAATTGCCCAAAAATCTAAGAAAAATGGTGAAGCAAGACCGCAGGAGGCAAGAACATTCTTTCAACCACAAAGTAAAACCACTGAAACTATTATATCTTGGAGATGTAGTAAAGATGAAACCACACATAAATGGTCAAAAAAAGTGGAGGAAAGCAGTGGTAGGGCGGAGACTGGATGAGCGATCATACCATATAAAAATGGATGGTGAATTATATTGACAGAATAGAGTAGATTCGAAGAAAACTGCAGAGACACCCCCACTCACATCAGTAATACACCAACCATATGAAGTGCAGAGCCAGTTACCCAAGAATGCAGAGCAGGGTACAGAAGAGATATGCCCCACAGAACCACCTCAATATGAAGGTGAAATAAGAGAAAGCCTAAACCCGACCTCATCCCCAACAAAACCAAGCCCTGAAAGGTTGCAGACAACATGGTCAGGAAGAATAATAAGAGATCCTGTGAGATTCAGGGATTTCACAACATAAGTGAAAGGGCAGAATAATCCCTGTTAGATATGAGGGTAGTCAGCCCAATGGATGCCTAGATCACTATATTTTATAGACTCTGTTTTAATTCTTAGACATTTCTTTTTGTTCTGTTTTGTCATTGAGAAAAAATAAGATGTTGCATGAGGGACTAACAAAAGTTTTTACTGTCTCGAGTTGTGTCCCCTACTGGTGTACGTTTTGCTTTGTTCAGAAATGTTAAATAAAGACGCCATTATGTAAAAGCCAATCTATCGTTATGTCTTTTATAATCCATTAACATCCTCAATAAGATAATGATACAATATATATATATATATATATATATATATATATATATATAAAGCTGAATGTGTGTGTGTGTGTGTGTGTGTGTGTGTGTGTGTGTGTGTGTGTGTGTGTGTGTGGTCACGAATAGGCTCCTATATGGTTGATTATTTTAAAAAAACTGATTACATATAATGATAGATGTATCGAGACACAGGAATGGGTATGTTTGATCTGGCAGAACGGTGGTTTATTAAAATTGTGGGGTCTTCGTTCGTGCCTGCTCCACAAAGTATGGAAATAAAAAAATTTTAAATTAAAAAAAAAACGTTTACAAGTGTTTTTAATAATAGATGTACATAATAATACTTTGATAATTATGTTTTAACTTAAATAGGGATGGTATAATAAAATTGTGGGGTCTGCGTTCGCGCCTGGCCTCCATAGAATGGAAATAGGCATAAACTTTAATAAAGACTTTTCATATCTATCTGCGTAAGTATACTTTGATAATTATGTTTCAGTTTAAAGAAATATGGTATAATAAAATTATGGGGTGTTCGTTTGCACCTGACCTCCATAGAATGGAAATATGTCACAAAGTTTAACAAGGTTTTTTAATATAGATCCACAGAATATTGTAATAAGTGTTTCAGTGTGAACAGGTATGGTATAATAAATTATGGGGTTTATCTATTTTATTTTTATTTTCATCATATTTTGCTTTGGTTTTGATACCCCCAAATTCGAAGCTATCTCTTTACAACCCTTCCTTTTCATAACCTATCATACTTTCATAAATCAGAGTCCATTTTCTGTAGGCTGTTTTCTACCTTTGCAAATAAGTGGTGTTTTATACATACACTGGTCAGTCCATACAATAGCAAAGCAAATGGTAAGGTGGAATCTGCAGTAAAGATGGCAAAAAACCTTTTCCGGAAAGCGATGGAAGATAAGGCTGAACCATACCTAGCAATGTTGGATCACAGAAATATGCCAGGCAGGGG